>NW_015392169.1:18462-28659 GCF_001527695.2 Protobothrops mucrosquamatus | reverse complement strand
TGACAAATGTTTTAGAAAGAATTCCAGTTATTTATAAGGGTTAAAGATCCATGAAGATTGTAGTTCATTATCAAATCAGAAGAAGGACCCATATTTATGTTTCATATTTATTTATGTGCCTGCTTCTCTCCAGCAAGGACAACTCATTTTTTTGCTTCTTTATACTAACATAGCATCATATTCAATTCACAACAACAAACCAGTCAGTCAAACAGCCCGAATCCTGACCATGACTCAGAAACAACTGGACAAATAACACCCACACCAATTTAAAGGCCAGTGCTCTGACACATGAGCACAATTCAAAGCACACTGAAGATGTCTCCTGAAATAGAGATGAATCGTTTGCTGTCAAATTGCCAAGGTTGGAGAGCGAACTAACAGCTCAACTACCAACCTGAGCTAGTAATATTCAAATGCATTTCATCTAATACCGAGGTTACCTTGCTTCAATGAGGCCAATACTCCAAATTCTGAATAATTGATTACAATTGAGAACAATACAATGCAGAGTAAACACAGATAGGTATACAATATTGCTGGTGAGAATTAATAAGTCTTCTCATTAGGCATATCTTACCTAATCTATTTGAAATTTTCCCCTTTGCACAAGGAAGACAATCATAGCAGCAAAAGGGCTTCTCATCTATTTTTTTCTTGAGGTAGCCTGGATAACAATTTTCATTGCATACAGAAAGTGGTAATGCCTATTCAGAAATGAAACCAGGAGAGAGTTCAATAGTTGTACTTTATACACTCAAATTTCACTTTTTTATGATATTCTGACAAATCTGCATAGCTTTTGGAGAAATTCTATATATGGGATTCAATTCAAGGTATTATTAGATAGGCATATTTAATGAATGCCACCATAGTAATGTGACATTGTCTATATGTCCTCATGGAACCATGTATTTCCTATGTATTCCTATGTACTTCCTATGTATTTCCCATGTATTTCCATGTTTTCACATAACCTTAGAGGTTTCCTGAAGGCTTAATTGGTCAATCTGATCGGTAAATATCTATGAGAATTCTCAATCATCTAGGTCATGGTTATCGCAAAGGTGCTTTTCAAAAGGAAACCAACTTTCTTGGTTTTTTCCTTGAAAATGTTTGAGAAACATTCAATTCCTTGAGAACTGAAGAAGCTTCTTGGATGAGAAGGAAAAAATTTTCAAGAAAAAAAAACTCCAGTTCCCTTTGAAAAGCACCTTTGAGTTGAATCTGATTGGTAATTTATCCCACACTTTGTAGGTGAAATTAAACTTTGGAATTATCTGCATTTTCATTGAGTCCAGTCCTTTCTGCCAAATAGGTCCTGAAAATAAATACTGCAGAGAATTTACTCATGGGATACAGAGTTCCAATTGCATCTAGTCAGTCTTGTAGAAATTATGAAATAGAGGATGTTTTAATGGTGACAAATTTGCAGGTTAAATTTAGAAAACTAAAGAAAATAGCTGGGATTTTAAAATAAGTCTTAGATAATGTCCCGTTAGAATATAATAAAATTATAGGGTAGCAATGGACAGGAATAAGATATTTCAACTAGTACAGTATCTCAGCATGTCGCTTGTTTATTATTAAATAATTTCCAGCTTTTATAACTCAAATATGGTTCCCTATGTAGGACACCCTGAAAATGACAGCTGGTAATTGCATACATTCAGGAATGCCCATAGATTTCTAGAAAGACAAGTTTAGTAACAGAAGCCCTGTGTAATCTGATCTCTGGTTATTGCCTTAATTTTATTACTAATGAGTCACTCAAATGATAAAAGTGATTTTTGAATATGGTAGGGGGAGGATTTGAGGCAACCTGAAACATCAGTAGGAAATACCTGGTTGAACATGGTCGGCCAGATGATGTTTTCTTCAGAAATCATGAAAGACTCTTCTTGAGAAGTCAATGGGTCTACCTTTCCAACTTTGACTTTAAGAAATGTTTTGTTTGGGAATGTTATCCAGTTGATGATATCAAATCCAGTTCCCAATTCCCCCTTTTCATTAAAGAAAACTGTTTCCCCAACACTGTTGTTAAATAAGACTGTTCTCAGGTAAGGATGGAGCTAAATGGAAGCAAATCAAGCACAAATGTTTGAAATTGAATTATGTTGATTCTTTAGCTTTGTGTTTTAACTGTGCATGGTGTCCAGTGTTACATGTGTGAGATGGGCAGCCATACAAATTCAATAAATAAATGCAATTGATCTGGAGAAATAAAAACCCACACCAATTGTACACAACTACCATTTAGAAGTTCCTAATATTACTGTGCAAGTGAACCATAATATTAATAAACATATTATCACCAAGTAAAATGGTTTGACAAAATTTCAAAGTGAATTATGAAGCTTCATTTAGTCAGTTTTTTTGAACTAGATCTTTTTTACATAGTTTCTACACACTGTTGTGATTAAACATAAACCATGAATTTGTGTAAACTATGTGGATACTGAACCTGAAATGTACATAAAAAACACCTGATGTCATCAGAGAGGCTTGATCAATTTGTCATTGTGGTTTCTTTTATTATTACCTGCCATGTGTCTTCCTTGATAATCATCAGCCTTCCATGGTCCGCCCTTGCTCTGTGTTTGTATTTGGATGAAAACATGGCTTTCAAGGCATGTGCCACAGCATAGATTGCATTATAAATGCTGTAACTCTGCCCAGTCATGGTGGTCTCAAAGACAGAATTAGGAAGAGTCTCCAACTTCTCCTCTCCAGTGCACAGCACTCCAGCGTCCTCATCTAACTTATCTTTAAAGAAAAAACATTCAAATGCCTGCTCCCAGAACAATCTTGTTAAATGATCTTCTTCTTCTGAAGTAGGGCTTCTCCTCTGCAAGAATGGTTTGAACCCAGTCACCTCCTTGGAAGAAACTGCAAAAGATATGGCACCATGAATAAAGTCCAAAGGGAGTATTTTTTGAAAAGGGACTGACATGAATTCCATCTGGGCTGGCATGATCCAAACTTTGTCTTTTCTCTTTACTGGTATATCCTCATATTCTGAAAGATGGGGAAATATTCTGAAAATGCCAATGACGTGGTTTTCACCATAGAGGATCACAACATTGGCAGTGCTGCTCATGATAACCATGTACATGGCAATATAATGTTTAAATATATATTCAATGTGATTAGAAAACGTTTCCGTGGGCAACTCTTCCATGAAGGCAAAGCAAATACCTTTCTGGACAAACAGTGTAAGGGCGTTCCGTACAAAACTCCGTCCACCCTCATCAGGTAGAGAAATCAGCCCTATCCATACCCACTTTAAATGCAACAGCAGCTGAAGAATCCCCTTAGTCTGAAGCTCCTCATTTGGGAAAAAACGATGAAAGAAAACTGTGTGTTCGCTATTATCTTTCATTGGAGCAGATCCATATAGAAGCTAAGGAAAAATAATTTAAAATAATTGGGTATTAGAATCTATGATTCAGACTGTGTTCCTCACAAACTTCAAGAAAAATATAATCTAGAAAGAAACCAGTTTTCCTTTAATTTAATATTTGAATGCCATAGGTTTGACAATCTATTGTTTCAGTAATTTCTGAACCTTAGCAGGATAACAGAATAACACAGTTGGAAGGGACCTTGGAGGTTTTCTAGTCCAACCCCCTGCTTGGGCAGGAAGCCCATCCATTCTAGACAAGTGACTATCCAGTCTCTTCTTAAAATATTCCAGGGATGGAGCACCCACAACTTCTGCAAGCAAATTGTTCCACTGATTAATTGTTCTGTCAGGAAATTTCTCCTTCATTCTAGGTTGGTTCTCTCCTTGATTACTTTCCATCCATTGCTTCTCGTCCTGCCTTCATATGCTATGGAGAATAGTTTGACCCCTTTTAAGGCAGCCCCTTAGATATTGGAAAACTGCTATCAAGTCATCCTTAGTCCCTTTCATTAAACTAGACATACCCAATTCCTGCAACCATTCTTTGTATGTTTTAACCTCCAGTTCCCTAATCATTCTCTGCACTCTTTCTAGATTTATTTTAATCCACATTTTGCTAATATATCTTCTTACTTTCCAAGATATGATGATATTATATGATATCACATTATTTATTCTGTATGAGAGACAGTGGCAAGGTTACTTGGAAGTAGAGTCTCCTTGCCCCACCCTTTAGAACAGAAATGGAAAATACAAAGCTCCCTATGATAATCTGATGACATCGTCTCAGTTGCAATCAGATTACTGCAACATGCTATATGTAGAGCTGTCTTGGAAGAAAGCTTGGAGAGTAGAGGTGCTATGAATGTGGCTGCTAGGTTATTAGGCAACTAAGTTTTAGATTTTGGCAATCACTCAACCAACAGACCTCTCTGGCGCATAAGACATTTATAAGCTAAGGAAAACAGGATAAGAAAATTCTACTGATGATGTTACGTTCAGAAACTAAATTGAAACAAGCTTGAAGAGCAAACCACTGCCCACTTACCTCACAGATAGAGTGACTCTGGAAAGTGTACATTTTTTTAAAAAAAAAGCCCTCTAAAAACTGTATATGTTCATAAAGGTTGCAATTTGCTTCTTTCTATATTAATCAACAACTCCAATCCTATTGTTCTATAGATGGTCACCTCTGTACAAAACACTAAATCAAAGCTAACATCCCATCTGTCTAACACCTCTCTGGGTTTTTCTCTTAACACCTCCATGTGACTCTGCAATAATAATCAAATCAACCAAATCCATAGCTTGTCATACCCAATGTACCATCATTTTTATCTTTTTTTTCTTAAAGACAAAACATATTCTGATGGCAAAGGCAAAATCTCTTTTATATAATTGAAAGAAAAGTTTTCAAAGTTTGAAGTCCAACAAGGAGATCTTGTATAGGTTAAATTGAACATCAGTATAGATATAGTGTACATTCATTCATTTGTATTACATAACTTCATTTTTTAAATTATTTGAATTACCATGAATAACATTTATAGACAGAAAGGAAGGAAGGAAGGAAGGAAGGAAGGAAGGAAGGAAGGAAGGAAGGAAGGAAGGAAGGAAGGAAGGAAGGAAGGAAGGAAGACCACTGTGCAGCACAAAGATCAAGATAACTATTACTCAATCAGGTCCATGAATTCTTAATATTTTTACTAAAGCATGGCAGAAAAATGGATGCATGACAATATATTGACATTTCTCTTCAGTGTATTTGTAAATATGTCAAAGAATCATTGTATATTAATTGTTCAGATGATTCAGATTGAGAAATAAAGCAAGTAAAGTATGAAAAAATATGCATCTCATCTGCAAAAACATAGTTTGGACTGCCATTTTAATTCCACATCACAAAATATATATAATACTCAAGGAAAGAAATTATTATTTGTTGTTTTCTAAACATGGCTTTATAAAAGTAAAAAAAAAAGGTGAGTTCATTCAGGGGTTCAAGATTATTGTAACTTACAATAACATAACATGATTTTGTTTTCTAGTCTAGACAATCTATCAGAGCTGACATTCATCACAGATTCAGATTGAAGAATAAATCAAGTAAAGTACCTAAAATTATCAATCTCTTCTTCAAACACATAGTATGTTGTTCATCATTGTATGGATTGCCACTTTAATTCCAAACCACAAAAAAGTAATAAAAAGAAAAGTTGGTTTATTTGTTGTATTTTTGTAAATATTACTTTGTAAAAGAAATAATGGGAGGTAGTTTAAGACTTGAAAGACTCTTATTGTAACCTTACAATAAAAGAATGATTAATATGTGTGATTTTGGTTTCCTACCCTGGACAATCTGGAAGGGATGACATTAACCTTGCAAGTAGGAAAACACTTTCCCTTCCCCTGCCTTAACTTTCCAGAGAATTGGGGAGGAGTGGGTGTTAATCCTGAGATGCTTTCTCAAAGAACACATCTGGTTTAGTCTCAAATTTCTTTTATCAGACTTTTTTTAAAATAGGACTGCAGTTCTTCCTCCTGTCTTTCAAGGTTATTCTTACAGTGTATACTTAGTCCAAGAAAAAAAATCTCACCTGGGGCATCTTGTAGACATTCAAGATGTTTGCCACGAAGGGACAGATGTAAGAGTTAGGTCCTGCAATAACAGATACTGCCCAGTCTTTGGCATCACACTTATAGTTGGGGATGAATCTGACACGTGTTGAGAGAAGCTCCATTGAAGCCAAGTAAGTCAATCCTGCCATGGGATAACTGTTAGAGATGTCAGTACCCAAGCTCATGTTGGATAATATGTGCTTATTTTCATTGATCTCCTTTACAGCAAAAACTAAGGCCAGGACATGTTGGTAGTTCTGCAGGAAAAATCTGGAATGAAAGATATATTGTGTAGATCTAGGCATCATAAAATTTTTTTACTAGAAACACATTGCTTGAAGAAAAATGATCTTATTAAAACCCATATGTAGCCTTATATTTTTATCTTCTTCTTGGGTATGTTTTATGGTGGATAAAGTCATGAAAAGTGTGTTTGGAGTAAACTTGAGGACAAATATTATATTTTTTTTTTTTCTCGGATAATGATAGACCCTATCCCAATAAAAGTCACTGATGTTTTATTAGGGCAGAGAGGTTCTAAGTCTGTGTTCCATGCATGCTCAACAGCTGTTTGGAAAATAATTCAAAGCATGCAACTGTTCCCTAATATTAAGTGAAAGTATTAAATGATTAACATAGATTTAGCTACAAATAGTACAGCACCTTGATAGTACATCATTAACAATTCATTTAACCGTAAGAAAACAAGAAAATCTCAATATGGAATTTGAATAAAAACACCACCGGGAGAATTGTCATAAGTGTGTTTGTGTATTTATTTGCCAGGGCAACCTATTAGAGAAAGATATATGGTTTAACATATGCTATAGTTAAGAAGAGAAAGTCTTTACATGAGCTCATCAACCAGTTCTTCAGATGGGTGCCTTGTGAAACCAACTGGATCCCATATCATGGAGAACTGAGCTAATATCCCAGCCATTATGATATCTCCTGGCAGAAAATACTTGTGCTTAATAATGGGAGGTTTCCCCACAGAACATGCTTTAGTACTCAGAATAAGGCGTGTAGCTCCTGACAGTAACATTGACAACATTGCCATCTCTACGATGGAAAATTCCATCTTCTTCAAGAAAACACTTTTCACTACATAAGAACCAGTTCTATCTGTAAGAATGAAAGATAACAGGAAAGAACTCTCACTTATTAGAATAAATATTCTTTCTAAGAAAAAATGTTGTTACATCTCTAACATTCTGATCCCACAATTAACAGGCCCTTTCAATCTTGAGCTATTCTTTGGTGCTGTGCCTGAGAATTCCTGAAAGAGTTGGGGAAAAAACCACATTAGTAAGATTCTTTGGGTAATTATAGGGGGAATCAGTGAATGTTTGGTGAAGCTCCTTGGAGACTGTGGAGAAAGTAGAATGGTGATATGTATGGGCTAGGGATAAAAAGAGCTCATAACTGAAAACTGTAAAAGAGATAAAGAAAAATACTGAAAATTCAAATGAACAAATGCTAGTTCTGTAGCTGTAAACTTTAAATTCTCTGGAACAATACAACTATCTGATTTTGACCTGTTAGGGCGTACATTAAAGCATGATTTTTTTTCCAAAGAGCTAAAAAGAAATTGACCCATAATGTTATAGAATCCTGCCCATCTTTATTTATCTTTTTGATAGGTCTTTAAACACTTTGATTATTGTATTTGTAATGTAATTAAAAGGCGTGGAGGAACCTTGTCCATGGGGTCATGATGGGTCGGACATGACTTTGCAACTAACAGAAACAATGTAAGTAAATCATGACATTTATTTTTAAGCTTTCTAATGGAAGCAGGCCTGTGAGCTGTGCAGTGTCCTTTGAGATGGGAACAGTGTGTAATACCAAGTGAATATGCAAATAATAAAGGAATACTATTGGAAACAACTTTTTATTTGAGCCACATTTACAAAGTGAATCAATCTCAAAATAGAATGTTCTAAGTTCTAGGAGGACCACATTTTTCAATACTGTTTTTATTGCAAAGTAAAAAATATAGCTTAGCTCTTTTCACTCATTTTAAATGATTTGTTACTCCATATCCTCAAATTCACATGGTATGAACCATATATTTTTTTTCTGGCTTGATGAGTGACATGAGCCACCACCAATCAATTAATCCACCATTGATATTATATAGCCCTGCAACAAATCTCTTTATCAATATGGGAAATGAAAAAAATAATAATCTAATAGTCACAGGACTCCTTCCTCATTAATTGTGAAATTTCTTTGCTGCTCCAAATGTTGCTCCTTTTATTGTTGGGATTTTTATGATTCAGGCTTCAATTTTGCTCAGACAGCGAAGCAGAGACCCTCATCACACAGTCACTGTTGCCTATGGATGAGCAGGAGGAAGAACAGCATGAGCCCGAGGGGAGGGAGGACAGGCCATTCGCCCAAGAAGAAGAGTCAACCATCTTTTAAAAAAACAAAAAGAGAGGAGATGTTGGGATTTTTATGATTCAGGCTTCTATAGTAAGACTAGGCCAGTGGCCAGCTTGCGTACTAGAGGCCTAGGACAATAAGTAGGGAATGATTGTTGGGAATGATTATTGCAATGGTCAGGTAATTTTGCTTTGCATTAGCTAAGAATCTGACCATGTAAAAAAGCAAGTAAGAAAATGTAGCTGCATTGCATATGTAATTTTGTATATCCTGTTCCAAACCACATATCTGAACATCCTGTAACAGGAAAAGCTCTATAGAACTGTGCTCAGAAACACAAGCCACAGAGCCTGTCCGGATAACTCCGGACATGAGAGAAAACCACATCCTATAGAAAGCGTTTTCTGCCCTGCAACAAGTATGTAACCAATTATATGATGGCATGTACTTATTTCCTATATATGTAACCAATTATATTGATACCTGCACACTTCCTCATGTATGTGCCAAATAAAAGAGGAACACGGGATACGCCCGACGGTTCACTTGTCCAGAGGATAGCCGTGTGTTGTCTTCTCTTGTCGGTCAAGATTCATGAGTGACCCCACCCTAATGTGGCAAACCACAAAAGCCACAAATGGTGACCCCGACGTGATGAGCGTCTCATGTGTTTCTGCGGGAAGCGGCCCTGACAACCCGGTTTTGGCCGCTGGCGGAAAGCGTCTTGGACCACCCATACTTGCCTAAGGGAGACTGTGCGCACATCCATCCACGACTGGAGTTCAGTAAGTATGGGGGGGGAATTTTCTCAGCAACTGGTTTTACACCTAAACGAATTGAGGAAATTAACCGAATCTTCAAAAAGATTTGCTTCAAAAGAGGGTAAATCACTCCCTCGATTGAAAAGCAATGATCTAATTGGCCTTCTGACATACATTTGGCAACGCTGTCCATCGTACCCAGAAAAGGGGAGTTTTAAATTAATTACATGGACAAAATTCCATACACCCTCACACAGAAAATATTAGAGAAACTATTTTGAAGTAGAAACAACAATAAGGGGAATTTTCAGAGTAAATTCAGAGTACATAAATTAACTCAAAATGTACTCCTTTGCAATGCATTTTGAACAAATAGGAATGTTTTGAAACTTCATGTAACTGTTAAGTTTAACCCTGTCAGACAATGTCTGATGGTGCTGTGTGTTGACATGTATTGTATTTTGTTCATATATATATATGTGTGTTTTGTGTATATGTGTGGCCACCCAGAACACTATGCTTGGACTTGGAATGGTGAGAAAAATAAGAGATGAAAGGGCCCTATAAAACCATGTTTGGTTGAAATCAGCTCTTGATTCTTCTCGCTTTTTGCAGGACAAGTCATACGTTTCAATAAATGTTGTTTTAACAGTATTTCTGTATTTATGGTTGTCTGTATTGTTCTGTGTTATTTTTAAGACCAAAAGAGGGTCAAAACCCTCTCTGATAACAATAATGTTAAAAGGCCTGGTTTAAGAATGCATGGTTTGCCTGGAGAAAGTTTGAAATGAAATATTTGTATGTGGAATTATTTATGAAAGCAGTTAGAATGGAAGTGAATGAGTTCATTTGCTGATATATAAGTGTGTGTTAGCCCTCAAACCCTACCCCCCACCCATTTTCTCCCAGGCTGTGAAAGAAATAATGAATGATAGATTTTGTTATTGTAAAAGTAATTGAAGAGTAATAGTAAAAGTTTCCAATCAAGGAGAGAAAACTATTCTTTGGCACAACTAGCCA
>NW_015392169.1:8192-17119 GCF_001527695.2 Protobothrops mucrosquamatus | reverse complement strand
AGTGGCCAAAGTGATTCCCAAAGCTTCTTCATAAGACAAGAAAGTTATATGTTTTTCAATGCAAAGATTGTGAGCTTCATTTGGATATTGATCTTCTGGACATTGGAAACAGTCAGCTGCATCTGCAAAAGAAAACATTAAAGGACTGTTTATTGATCAGAGTTTAAGAGTTGCATCGTGGCCTAGTGGTTAAGATGCTCATCTCCCACTTGGGAGGTTGACAATTCAATAGCGGCAGATGTTTCTCTTAGGGTATAAAGAAAAAATATCTGCTGCCAACTCCACATGGTGTCAGGAAAGGCATCCAGCCAGTAAATGCTCATTCCATCCAATTGCCCTGACTCTACTCCGAATTAAGGGATTACAGTGGTTCTCAACCTTTTTAATGCCGCGACCCCAACCAATCTAAGTCGAGGACTAAACCGGTCGTAAGTCGAGGACTAAACCAGTTGTAAGTCGAGGACTAAACCGTTCGTAAGTCGAGGACTACCCAACCGGTCGTAAGTCGAGGACTTTCCCTGCCCGGGAGCGCCGCACATGCGTGGTTCCGCCCCCTGCGCTGGCCGAGGCATAGCTGGCAAGCAGCAGAGATGGAGCAGGCCGACCATCAGCTGGCCCAGCCCAAGGGAGGTAAGGAACCCGCCGGAAAAGGGGGAAAAAATGGCAGACAAAAAAAATGGTGGACAAAAAAAATGGCGGACAGCCTTGCTTGGCGACCCCTGTGAAATGGTCGATCGACCCCAAATGGGGTCCCGACCCACAAGTTGAGAACCACTGGATTACAGTCATAATAAGGAACTTAGTTATAACTCAGAGTTGAAATGAGGAAACTTTGGTGCTATCTGAGATCAGTTGTTTTCTTGTAGACATTTCATAATCAAACTTGATAACATCATCAGTCCTAGGCAACATCATTACTGTTGAACTGATGAAGTTATCTAGTTTGGTAATGAAATATCTGCAAGAAAACCACCAAGTTCAGAGAGCACAAAGGACTCCTCAAAGAAAACATTGTGGCCCATAGAAGCTATGAAAGCAACTCCATTTATTTCTAATTAATTATGTCCATTTTATTTGTATTACAGTATTACAAATTAAGAATGGGACCATCCACATGCAGAAAAGTACCCTGTATATGTTTGGTCCAATAGACACCAAGAGTGTTGTTTGTATCAATCTCAGTGTCATCTTGGAGGATGGAAGGATCATGCAACAGAAAATTTTGTAATAGGTCAGAGTTTCCTAGGTTATTTTCAGAGAAAGGGTGTGATACTTCTTTTTGAGCTCATCTGGTTGGAAATTTTACTTAATGACTGATGTATGTTGTGGAAAATGAGTCAAAATCTATCACTTTCCTTCTTAATAAGTGACTTCTCTACATTTAAAAAGAGATAATCTATTTTTGGAGAAATTTCTCTTAATTCAAAAGCTTTTTATTTTGAATATTCTTCATGCTCAGGTGACAAATGTTTTAGCAAGAATTCCAGTTATTTATAAGGGTTAAAGATCCATGAAGATTGTAATTCATTATCAGACCAGCAGAAGGACCAATATTTATGTTTCATATCTATTTATGTGCCTGCTTCTCTCCGCAAGGACAAGCTCTTTTTCTTGCTTCTTTATACATCATATTCAATTCACAATAACAAACCAGTCAGTCAAACAGCCCGAATCCTGACCATGACTCAGAAACATCTGGACAAGTAACATCCACACCAATTTAAAGGTCAGTGTTCTGACACACGAGCACAATTCAAAGTATACTGAAGATGTCTCCCGAAATAGAGATGAATTGTTTGCAGTCAAATTGCCAAGTTTGGAGATCGAACTAACAGCTCAACTACCAACCTGAGCTACTAATATTCAAATGCATTTCATCTAATACCGAGGTTACCTTGCTTCAATGAGGCCAATCCTCCAAATTCTGAATAATTGATTACAATTGAGAACAATAGCATTGTTCTCAATTGTAAAGACAGAATAAACACACAGTAAACACAGATAGGTATACAATATTGCTGGTGACAATTAATAAGTCTTCTCATTAAGCACATCTTACCTAATCTGTTTGAAATTTTCCCCTTTGCACAAGGAAGACAATCATAGCAGCAAAAGGGCTTCTCATCTATTTTTTTCTTGAGGTAGCCTGGATAACAATTTTCATTGCATACAGAAAGTGGTAATACCTATTCAGAAATGAAACCAGGAGGGAATTCAATAGTTGTACATTATACAATCATATTTCACTGTTTTATGACATTCTGACAAATCTGCATAGCTTTTGGAGAAATTATATATATAGGATTCAATTCAAGGTATTATTAGATAGGCACATTTAATGAATGCCACCATAATAATGTGACATTGTCTATATGTCCTCATGGAACCATGTATTTCCTTTGTATTTCCTTTGTATCCTATGTATTTCCATGTATTTCCATGTTTTCACAAAACCTTAGAGGTTTCCTGAAGTCTTAATTGTTCAAACTGGACAATTCCATTTTGGTCAATCTGATCGGTAAGTATCTATGAGGATTCTCAGTCATCCAGGTCATGGTTGTCCCAAAGGTGATTTTCAAAAGGCAACCAACTTTCGTGGTTTTTTTCCTTGAAAATGTTAGTGAAACATTCAATTCCTTGAGAACTGAAGAAGCTTCTTAGATGAGAAGGAAAAAATTTTCAAGAAAAAAAAAAGTCCAGTTGCCTTTGAAAAGCACCTTTGAGTTGAATCTGATTGGTAATTTATCCCACACTTTGTAGGTGAAATTAAACTTTGGAATTATCTGCATTTTCATTGAGTCCAGTCCTTTCTTCCAAATAGGTCCGGAAAATATATACTGCAGAGAATTTATTCATGGGATACAGAATTCCAATTGCATCTAGTCAGTCTTGTAGAAATTATGAAATAGACTATGTTTTAATGGTGACAAAGTTGGGATTTTAAAACGTGTCTTAGATAATGTGCCATTAGAATATAATAAAATTATAAGGTAGCAATGGACAGGAATAATATATTTCAACTAGTACAGTATCTCAGCATGTCGCTTGTTTATTATTAAATAATTTCCAGCTTTTATAACTCAAAGATGGTTCCCTATGTAGGACAACCTGAAAATGACAGCTGGTAATTTGCGTACATTCAGGAATGCCCATAGATTTCTGGAAAGACAAGTTTAATAACAGAAGCCCTGTGTAATGTGATCTCTGCTCTTTTATCATATTGTATTGCCTTAATTTTATTACTAATGAGTCACTCAAATTATAAAAGTGATTTTTGAAAATGATAGATAGGAGGATTTTAGACAGTAGGAAATACCTGGTTGAACATGGTCGGCCAGATGATGTTTTCTTCAGAAATCATGAAAGACTCTTCTTGAGAAGTCAATGGGTCTACCTTTCCAACTTTGACTTTAAGAAAAGTTTTGTTTGGGAATGTGATCCAGTTGATGATATCAAATCCAGTTCCCAATTCCCCCTTTTCATTAAAGAAAACTGTTTCCCCAACACTGTTGTTAAATAAGACTGTTCTCAGGTAAGGATGGAGCTAAATGAAAGCAAATCAAGCACAAATGTTTGTGTTTGAATTATGTTGATTCTTTAGCTTTGTGTTTTTTAACTGTGCATGGTGTCCAGTGTTACATGTGTGAGATGGGCAGCCATACAAATTCAATAAATAAATGCAATTGATCTGGAAAAATAAATATCCACACTAAATGTACACAACTACAATTTAGAAGTTGTTAATACAACTTAATTGTATTAATTAATTCATTAATTCAGAAGATATATGAATCTGCCAAAATGGATAAACTCACTGTAGAATTAAAAGAAAAAGATGATTCGGAATGTTATGCAGTTTGGGAAAAATGGTATACTTGGATAGACAATAGAAACAAAAATTGGAAATATACATAAGGCTATTGTGGGTTAGATACTGAATGTACATAGTGTATATATCGTATAGAATGTTGATCCAAAGTATATAAATATGACACAGTCTGCTGAATATGTATTAGAGCTGTATAAAGGAAAATGGTAATAAAAATTATTTAAAAAAGAAGAAGCTGTTAATACTACTGTGCAAGTGAACCATAATATTAATAAACATATTATCACCAAGTAAAATGGCTTGACAAAATTTCAAACTGAATTATGAAGCTTGATTTAGTCAAATCTTTTGAATTGGATCTTTTTTACATAGTTTCTCCACACTATATTGTCATGAAACATAAACCATGAAGCTGTGTAAACTATGTGGATACTGAATCTGAAATGTACATGTTTTGCAGTCATAAAAAACAGCTGATGGCATCAGAGAGGCCTAATCAACATGTCATTGTGATTTCTTTTATTATTACCTGCCATGTTTCTTCCTTGATAATCATCAGGCTTCCATGGTCCGCCCTTGCTCTGTGTTTGTATTTGGATGAAAACATGGCTTTCAAGGCATGTGCCACAGCATAGATTGCATTATAAATGCTGTAACTCTGCCCAGTCATGGTGGTCTCAAAGACAGAATTAGGAAGAGTCTCCAACTTCTCCTCTCCAGTGCACAGCACTCCAGCATGCTCATCTAACGTATCTTTAAAGAAAAAACATTCAAATGCCTGCTCCCAGAACAATCTTGTTAAATGATCGTCTTCTTCTAAAGTAGGGCTTCTCATGTGCAAGAATGGTTTGAACCCAGTCACCTCCTTGGAAGAAACTGCAAAAGATATGGCACCATGAATAAAGTCCAAAGGCAGTATTTTTTGAAAAGGGACTGATGTGAACTCCATCTGGGCTGGCATGATCCAAACTTTATCTTTTCTCTTTACTGGTATATCCTCATATTCTGAAAGATAGGGAAATGTTCTGAAAATGCCAATGACGTGGTTTTCACCGTAGAGGATCACAACATTGGCAGTGCTGTTCATGACAACCTTGTACATGGCGACATAATCTTTAAATAAATATTCAATGTGATTAGAAGAAATTTCTTTGGGCATCTCTTGCATGAAGGCAAAGCAAATACCTTTCTGGACAAACAGTGTAAGGGCATTCCGTACAAAACTCCGTCCACTCTCATCAGGTTGGGAAATCAGCCCTATCCATACCCACTTTAAATGCAAAAGCAGCTGAAGGATCCCCTTAGTCTGAAGCTCCTCATTTGGGAAAAAACGATGAAAGAAAACTGTGTGTTCGCTATTATCGTTTATTGGAGCAGATCCATAAAGAAGCTAGGGAAAAAATGATTTAAAATAATTGGGTATTAGAATCTATGATTCAGACTGTGTTCCTCACAAACTTGAAGAAAAATATAATCTAGAAAGAAACCAGTTTTTCCTTTAATTTAATATTTGAATGCCATAGATTTGACAATCTATTGATTCAGTAATCCCTGAACTTTAATAGGATAACAGAATAACACAGTTGGAAGAGACCTTGGAGGTTTTCTAGTCCAACCCCCTGCTCGGGCAGGAAGCCAATCCATTCTAGACAAGTGACTATCCAGTCTCTTCTTAAAATGTTCCAGGAATGGAGCACCAACAAATTCTGGAAGCAAGTCATTCCACTGATTAATTGTTCTGTCAGGAAATTTCTCCTTCATTCTAGGTTGGTTCACTCCTTGATTACTTTCCATCCATTGCTTTTTTAAATTATTTGAATTACCATGAATAACATTTATAGACAGGAAGGAGGAAGGAAGGAAGGAAGGAAGGAAGGAAGGAAGGAAGGAAGGAAGGAAGGAAGGAAGGAAGCGAGGGAGGGAGGGAGGGAGGGAGGGAGGGAGGAAGACAAGTGTGCAGTACAAAGATCAAGATAACTATTACTCAATCAGGTCCATGAATTCTTAATATTTTTACTAATGCATGGTAGGAAAATGAATGCATGACAACATATTGACATTTCTCTTCAGTGTATTTGTAAATATGTCAAAGAATCATTTTATATTAATTGTTCAGATGATTCAGATTGAGGAATAAAGCAAGTAAAGTATGAAAAAATATCCATCTCATCAGCAAACACATAGTTTGGATTGCCATTTTAATTCCACATCACAAAATATAATACTCAAGGAAAGAAATTATTATTTACAATAACATAACTATTAGTATTCTTGATTTTTTTTCTAGTCTAGACAATCTATCAGAGCTGACATTCATCATAGATTCAGATTGAAGAATAAATCAAGTAAAGTAACTAAAATTATCTATCTCTTCTACAAACACATGGTATGTTGTTCATCATTGTATGGATTGCCACTTTATTTCCAAAACACAAAAAAGTAATAAAAAGAAAAGTTGGTTTATTTGTTGTATTTGTAAACATGACTTTGTAAAAGAAATAATGGAAGGTAGTTTAAGACTTGCAAGACTCTGTTATTGTAACCTTACAATAAAAGAATTATTAATATGTGTGATTTTGGTTTCCTACCTTGGACAATCTGGAAGGGATGACATTAACCTTGCAAAAAGGAAAAAACTTTCCCTTCCCCTGCCTTAACTTTCGAGAGAATTGGGGAGGAGTGGGTGTTAATCATGAGATGCTTTCTGAAAATACACTTCTGGTTTAGTCTCAAATTTCTTTTATCAGACTTTTTTTTTAAATAGGACTGCAGTTCTTCCTCCTGTCTTTCAAGGTTATTCTTACAGTGTATACTTAGTCCAAGAAAAAAATCTCACCTGGGGCATCTTATAGACATTCAAGATGTTTGCCATGAAGGGACAGACGTAAGAGTTAGGTCCTGCAATAACAGATACTGCCCAGTCCTTGGCATCACACTTATAGTTGGGGATGATTTTGCCACGTGTTGAGAGAAGCTCCATTCTTCGGTTCATCCAGTTAGGACGGTACTTTATTGACAATCTCTACAGTCATGGGTTCGAGTATAACCTATTATATACGAATAAGAGTAAATAGAGGAAATGTCGTTTTTGGTTCCGGTCCTATACAACCATCAAGACGTCCTAAAATCTGCAATGAAAGATATATTATGTTTTTTTCTGGGATAATGATAGACCTTATCTCAATAAAAGTCACTGATGTTTCATTAGGGCAGAGAGGCTCTAAGTCATTGTTCCATGCATGCTCAACAGCTGTTTGGAAAATAACTCAAAGCATGCAACTGTTCCCTAATATTAAGTGAAATAATTAAATGATTAACATAGATTTAGCTACAAATAGTACAGCACCTTGATAGTACATCAGTAACGATTCATTTAACCATAAAAAAAGAAGAACATCTCAATATGGAATTTGAATAAAAACATCAGGGGGAGAGTTGTCATAAGTGTGTTTGTGTATTTATTTGCCAGGGCAACCTATTAGACAAAGATATATGGTTTAAGATATGCTATAGTTAAGAAGAGAAAAGCTTTACATGAGCTCATCAACCAGTTCTTCAGATGGGTGCCTTGTGAAACCAACTGGATCCAATATCATGTAGAACTGAGATAGTATCCCAGCCATTATGAAATCTCCTGGCAGAAAATACTTGTGCTTAATAAAGGGAAGTTTCCCCACAGAACATGCTTTAGTATGAAGAATAAGGCATGTAGCTCCTGACAGTAACATTGACAACATTGCCATCACTACCATGGAAAATTCCATCTTCTTCAAGAAAACACTTTTCACTACATAAGAACCAGTTCTATCTGTAAGAATGAAAGATAAGGGGGAAAAAAATCTCACTTATTAGAATAAATATTCTTTCTAAGAAAAAAGGTTGTTATATCTCTAACATTCTGATCCCACAATTAACAGACCCTTTCAATCTTGAGCTATTCTTTGGTGCTGTGCCTGAGAATTCATGAAAGAGTTGAGAGAAAAACCACATTAGTAAGATTGTTTGGGTAATTATAGGGGAAATCAGTGAATGTTTGGTGAAGCTCTTCAGAGACTGAGGAGAAAATAGAATGATGACATGTATGGGCTAGGAAAAAAAAGAGCTCATAACTGAAAACTGTAAAAGAGATAGAGAAAAATAATGAAAGCATGATAAAGCATGATTTTTTCCCAAAGAGCTAAAAAGAAATTGACCCACAATGTTACAGGATCCTGCCCACCTTTAATTTATCTTTTTGATAGGTCTTTAAGCACTTTGATTATTGTATTTGTAATGTAATTAAATCATGACATTTCTTTTTAACCTTTCTAACTGAAGAAGACCTGTGAACTGTGCAGAGTCCTTTGAGATGGGAACAGTGTGTAATACCAAGTGAATATGCAAATAATAAAGGAATACCATTGGAAAGAACTTTTTATTTGAGCCACATTTACAAAGTGAATCAGTCTCAAAATAGAATGTTCTAAGTTCTAGGAGGACCATATTTTTCAATACTGTTTTTATTGCAAAGTAAAAATATAACTTGGTTCTTTTCACTCATTTTAAATGATTTTTTACACCATATCCTCAAATTCACATGGTGTGAACCATATATTTTTTTTTCTGGCTTGATGAGTGACATGAGCCACCACCAATCAATTTATCCACGATTGATATTTTATAGCCCTGCAACAAATCTCTTTATCAATCCTATATGGGAAATGAAAAATAATAATAATCTACCAGTCACAGGACTCCTTCCTCATTAATTGTGAAATTTGATTGCTGCTACAAATGTTGCTCCTTTTATTATATACAAAAACATAACCTGAATCAGTTTCTTTGTAATAAAAAAATAATGGTCACTTGAAAATATTTATTTTTACTTTGTCCTTTACCAGTACTTTTTTGACCATATGGACAAATAAATTGAAGAATATGATAATATACAAATACTAAAATAAGAAATTAACTTATTTATAAAATTTAAATCCTTCCTTCCTTCCTTCCCTCCCTCCCTCCCTCCCTCCCTCCCTCCTTCCTTCCTTCCTTCCTTCCTTCCTTCCTTCCTTACTTACTTACTTACTTACTTACTTACTTACTTACTTACTTACTTACT
>NW_015392169.1:5214-7550 GCF_001527695.2 Protobothrops mucrosquamatus | reverse complement strand
TCTGACCATGTACAAAAAGCAAGTAAGAAAATGCAGCTGCATTGCATATGTAATTTTGTATATCCTGTTCCAAACCACATATCTGAACATCCTGTAACAGGAAAAGCTCTATAGAACTGTGCTCAGAAACACAAGCCACAGAGCCTGTCCGGATAACTCCGGACATGAGAGAAAACCACATCCTATAGAAAGCATTAACTAATTATATGCTAAGACACAACTGCATGTTAACTTACTTAGTTTTCTGCCCTGCAACAAGTATGTAACCAATTATATGATAGCATGTACTTAATTGACTGCACATGTAACCAATCATGTAACAAGCATGTACTTCCTCATATAAGCAAATAAATGAGGAACTCAGAACACCCTCTGGATCACTCATCTCGAGGGGATTCCTGCATGTGTCTTCTTTTCTGGCTTGTCGTTGCTTGCCAGGACTCATGGGTGGCCCACCTTAATTGTGGTGAACCACAAAAGCCACAAATGGTGACCCCGACGTGATCTCTGCGGAAGTCGTTGCTCACCCAGAGATACGTCTCGGACCCCCCCTTACCCATTCGCCTGAGGGAGGCTGTGCACATTCGTCCCGTCTGAAACACGACTGGATACTCGTGAGTACGGGGGGAAAGTTCTCTCAACAACAGGTTGCGCACCTGAAGGAATTGAGGGAACTAACCGAATCTTCTAAAAATTTTTTGCTTCAAACGAGGGTAAATCACTCCCTCGATTGAAAAGCAATGATCTAATTGGCCTTCTGACATACATTTGGCAACACTTTCCATCGTACCCAGAAAAGGGGAGTTTTAAATTAAGTGCATGGACAAAATTCCCTATACTCCCACACAGAAAATATTAGAGAAACTATTTTGAAGTAGAAACAACAATAAGGGGAATTTTCAGAGTAAATTCAGAGTACATAAATTAACTCAAAATGCACTCCTCTGCATTGCATTTTGAACAAATAGGAATGTTTTGAAACTTCATGTAACTGTTAAGTTTAACCCTGTCAGACAATGTCTGATGGTGCTGTGTGTTGACATGTATTGTATTTTGTTCATATATAAATATGTGTTTTGTGTATATGTGTGGCCACCCAGAATATTATGCTTGAACTTGGAATGGTGAGAAAAATAGGAGATGATAAAGGGCCCTATATAAAAACCACATGTTTGGTTGAAATCAGCTCTTGATTTTTCTCGCTTTTTGCAGGACAAGTTATACGTTTCAATAAATGTTGTTTTAACAGTATTTTTGTATTTATGCTTGTCTGTATTGTTCTGTGTTATTTTTAAGACCAAAAGAGGGTCAAACCCTCTCTGATAACAACAATACAAAAAGGCCTATTTAAGAATGCATGGTTTGCCTGGAAAACGTATGAAATGAAATATTTGTATGAAAACAGTTAGAATGGAAGTGGATGAGTTCATCTGCTGATATATAAGTGTGTGTTAGCCCTCAAACCCTACCCCCCACCCATTTTCTCCCAGGCTGTGAAAGAAATAATGAATGATAGATTTTGTTATTGTAAAAGTAATTGAAGAGTAATAGTAAGTGTTTCCAATCAAGGAGAGAAAACTATTCTTTGGTACAACTAGCCACAAAATGGAAGCTTTGCAAAACAACAACCCGTTTCCTGTTTCTTCTTCCTCTCCAGCAATGCCCCACCCGGCCGGAAATTGTTTCAACTGTGGTAAACCCGGCCATTTTTAATCACAATGCCGCCCCCCCTGGGGGAGGGGCCTATTAAGGGCAGTTTATTCAATCGACCAAACCAAAGACAATTTATCCAAAATGTAAAAAAGGGGTTTCATTGCTCTAATCAGTGGCCTTCAATTTATAGCAATTATTAGGCATCTTCTTTGCCTACACACTTGCTCAGTCCATTATTTGATTTAGTGACCAAAGGAAAACAACCTGAAAATTTTCATTGTAGTTCCATCTGGAGCACTTGCCACAGTGGAACAAATTAATGACATCTTGCAACTTCTCAAAACTTTACCTTTTGCTTGGCAATCATCTTTTCGATCTCATCCTATTCCAGATGCCATCACAGTGTTTGCTGATGGCAGTAAAAAATATGGCCCAAAGAGTAGAACTTTTTGCTTCTATATTGGCTTTTCAACACTTTTCTGATGAACCTTTCAACCTCATCCTGGACAGTCTGTATGTCACTCAAATTGTTAGCTTTCTCTATGAGTCATATTTGGCTCCCTCCCTTGATGCAGAATCTGTTTTTCAAACTGCAGGGGAGGCAACTCCTATTTTACAACAATGCCCTACCTGCAGCCACCAAGGTCACTCTCTTCCGATGAGGGTTAACCCCAGAGGAACAG
>NW_015392169.1:0-3623 GCF_001527695.2 Protobothrops mucrosquamatus | reverse complement strand
AAAGCATTAACCAATTATATGCTAAGACACAACTGCATGTTAACTTACTTAGTTTTCTGCCCTGCAACAAGTATGTAACCAATTATATGATAGCATGTACTTAATTGACTGCACATGTAACCAATCATGTAACAAGCATGTACTTCCTCATATAAGCAAATAAATGAGGAACTCAGAACACCCTCTGGGTCACTCATCTTGAGGGGATTCCTGCGTGTGTCTTCTTTTCTGGCTTGTCGTTGCTTGCCAGGACTCATGGGTGGCCCACCTTAATTGTGGCGAACCACAAAAACCACAATGCTCGCCTCCCACTTGGGTGGTTGACAATTCAATAGCGGCAGATGTTTCTCTTAGGGTGTAAAGAAAAAAATATCTGCTGCCAACACCACATGGTGTCAGGAAAGGTATCCAGCCAGTAAATGCTCAGTTCCATTCAGTTGCCCTGACTCTACTCCGAATTATGGGATTACAGTCATAATCAGGAAGTTATTTATAACTCAGAATTGAAATGAGGAAACTTTGGTGCTATCTGAGATCAGTTGTTTTCTTGCAGACATTTCAGAATCAAACTTAGTAACATCATCAGTGCTAGTCAATATCATTACTGTTGAACTGATGATGTTACCTAGTTTGGTAATGAAATATCTGCAAGAAAACCAGCAAGTTCAGAGAGCACCAAGGACTCCTCAAAGAAAACATTGTGGCCCATAGAAGCAATGAAAGCAGCTCCATTTATTTCTAGTTAATTATGTCCATTTTACATGCATTACAGTATTACAAATTAAGAATGGGACCATCCACATGCAGAAAAGTACTCTGTATATGTTTGGTCAAATAGACACCAAGACTGTTGTTTGTATCAATCTCAGTGTCATCTTGGAGGATGGAAGGATCGTGCAACAGAAAATTTTGTAATAGGTCAGAGTTTCCTAGCTTATTTTCCAGAGATACGATGTGATACTTCTTTTTGAGCTCATCTGTTTGGACATTTTACTTAATGACTGATGTATGTTATGGAAAATGAGTCAAAATCTATCACTTTTATTCTTAATAAGTGACTTCTCTACATTTAAAAAGAGATAATCTATTTTTTGGAGAAATTTCTCTTAATTCAAAAGCTTGTTCATTTTGAATATTCTTTATGCTCAAGTGACAAATGTTTTAGCAAGAATTCCAGTTATTTATAAGGGTTAAAGATCCATGAAGATTGTAGTTCATTATCAGACCAGCAGAAGGACCAATATTTATGTTTCATATCTATTTATGTGCCTGCTTCTCTCCAGCAAGGACAACTCATTTTCTTGCTTCTTTAGCATAGCATCATATTCAATTCAAAACAAAAAACCAGGCAGTCAAACAGCCTGAATCCTGACCATGACTCAAAAACATCTGGACAAATAACACTCAAACCAATTTAAAGGCCAGTGCCACGAGCACAATTCAAAGTACACTGAAGATGTCTCCATGAATGGAGATGAAACATTTGCAGCCAAATTGCCAAGGTTGGAGATCGAACTAATAGCTCAACTACCATCCTGAGCTACTAATATTCAAACGCATCTCATCTAATACCGAAGTTACTTTGCTTCAATGAGACCAACACTCCAAATTCTGAATAACTGATTACATTTGAGAACAATACTGTGCAGATTAAACACAGATAGGTATACAATATTGCTGGTGAGAATTAATAAGTCTTCTCATTAGGCATATCTTACCTAATCTATTTGAAATTTTCCCCTTTGCACAAGGAAGACAATCATTGCAGCAAAAAGGCTTCTCATCTATTTTTCTCTTGAGGTAGCCTGGATAACAATTTTCATTGCATACAGAAAGTGGTAATGTCTATTCAGAAATGAAACCAGGAGAGAGTTCAATAGTTGTACTTTATACACTGAAATTTCACTGTTTTATGATATTCTGACAAATCTGCATAGCTTTTGTAGAAATTCTATATATGGGATTCAATTCAACGTATTATTAGATAGGCACTGTTAAGTCCGGAGATGAAAGGCGAAGGAGGCAATTCATGTTACAGAACAGAGCTTTATTCTCACTCTCTTACAGCTAACAACCAACAAGAGCAGAGGCACACAGGCCTCTTTTTATACCCCCAGATCCCCGGGCAATCACAACCAATAGCAGGCAGTCTTTTCCCGCCTCGTGCATGCGTGCAAGGCCGGCGCTGCTCAGTCTGGTCCCGGGCAGCTTTTGCAATGCCCGGGACTCTTGCATCGTCCCGAGCCTGCTTCTGCAGGCTCAAGACACAACACCCCTCCCCCCTAGATAAAATAATGCTGCGTCCAACATGTATGCCACCTTTGGTAGAGTATGTGTTTGCTAACTTTTGCATGAAATGCACAGAGTGTGAAAAGTATTGGTAGTGCTATCGTTCTGAGAATAAATGAGCCCAGACTCCTTGTTTTCCTATGAGCTGACCAACCAGGACCTCTTGTCCAGATTCTTCTAACCCTTGCTCACCTCATGTAATCTGCAAGGTATTTGGGCGGGCCCTTGACCCATAGCAACCTTTTTGGACCTGGGGAGATTGAATGGTCCCCACCATTGTTTTCCACACTAGGTGAATTACACTGTGGCTATCCGATGACTGCTGCCTGATCTCCCTGCTCGCCTCCTAGGCTCAGGAAGTCAGGACTCTGCTGTTCTCTGTACCTGGTCGACCTGCCTATTGGGAGGCTTTCTGAGCCCTCTGAACTCATCTCCTTGTTCCCTGAAGGGGTGTAATTTTCCTGGCTCCTTTCTGTAGTGATAGGGTCCAAGGATACCTCCCTGTTAGCCCTAATGCATGGGGACTTCCTTCTGTGAGCCATTGCGGAAAAGGGCAAGTCCCCAAACTGTTGTGCCTGCTCTCTTGTATGTTGTGAGTTATGAGGATGCTCCCAGTCAGTCTCCTTGTCTGGAGTATTATTGTTGAGTTGTGGGTAGTGAGGATACCTCCGGTGTAACTCCCAGGCTGGAGTGAGTGTGGGGGTATATGTTTGCCCCTGCCCCATGAATTCCTATTTGGAGCACTTGCGGAACTTGGGGTTTGGGTACCCATGGTGTCCTCAACAGCCAGTGTCAGCTGCTGATACCAATCCCCAGAATGCACTTCCCACTCCTCCTCCCCCCCAGAGAAAACTGAGGAGGAAAACGAGGCGAGTCCCGCCTCACACGCAGCTGATCAATATGGCGGTGAAGGACGCGACCGTCGTCCAAGGACACCTTGTAGGACAGAGGCCCCGAGACCTTGCAGACCACTGCCGGGACCCAGAGGTGTCCAGGCCGTAATTCCTGGTCCAGACAGGATCACCCACGTGAAGGACCCATGGTGCGCATGGATGGGACACCTGTGAAGCTACTCGCTCCGGATGCAGCCTGTCCAATTTAGTCACAAGCCGGCGACCCCAACGGAGTTCAGCCGGGCACTTACCCGTGGCAGTGCACGGAGTAGTACGATGGGCTAAAAGGAAGTCAGCCAACCTGTGATGCCAGTTGCCATAAGTCAGTTTCTTGAGAGCGTCCTTGGCGACGCGAACCATCCGTTCAGCCAGACCATTGGTGGAAGGGTGGAATGGAGCTGAAGTTGCGTGGCAAATCATGTTGGCTTGTAGGAAAACCTG
>NW_015392168.1:9542-29409 GCF_001527695.2 Protobothrops mucrosquamatus | reverse complement strand
AGCAGTATATAAGTCTAAGTGCTATCGCTCTATTTTTTTTTTTAAAGCACTGTGTGAGCTTCCTTCAATCATTAATTCAAATTCAGGTGTTGAATACAAAAGTTTAAGGACTTAGAAATAAACAACAAAAAGGTGTTTATTTTGGAGGTTTTTAGTTTTGGAGAGTTACAAAAGGACTAAGGGTCCAAATTGATTTGAAATAAGATTTTGAAATGAATTATAGCAATCCTTCCTATGGGGAAATGCTATCATTTTGAATTCTTGAGGAAACACGTGATAAGATGGGACTTTGAAAGTTGGACACTGGAGGGAACTAGAAGGAACTAAGGCTTACAATTAAAGGAGAAGAACATTTAAATTTGACTTCCTAATATAGAATGGAATAGCTTAGCAGTGGAAGTACTGAACAATATTTGTGAGCAATGGATCCAGAAGTTAAATTTAAAAGAGTCTGCCATTATAGATGGGCTATGTTTAAAAGATGATAAGGAAGAGGAACAGGTTTTACCGGACAAGACTGAGCCTGATTTGAAAATAGATTTAAAAACAACAGGCTACTAGAATGATATGTTACACTGGATATACAAATTAAACTGGCTGATGTCTTAATAATTAAAAGGCATATACACATAAGAAAGCAAAAAAGTGACCTGGATAACTGTCCTGTATTGGATTTATAAAAGAGACCTGTTTAAAAATCAAAGAAAAAATGAAAAAGAAATAAAGGAATAGGACATTATTTGAAAGGATTAAAGATCAAGATTAATTAAAAGTAAAAGGAAGGGAGTTTAAAGTTGGTTGTTTTGATTGAGGTTAAAATAGATAGGCTGTGATCTCTGGTAATGATTAATGGGCTTTTGCTGATCAACATTGAACAATGAGGCTTTAAGGATTTGTTTAGAGATAAGAGATAAGATAGGGAAGGAAGAGAAGGTGATAAGTTACCAACATTGTTTATACTTGTGATGAAGGAGAAATCATTTCTTTCTATATCTCTTTTTTTCTTTACTATATTCTTCTTTTTCTTTTTCATTCCCCTTCCCTTCTTTTCTGCACTTTCCATTTTTATTTTTATTCTTTCACCTTTTCAGTTTGTGTTTTTATCTTTTTAATGATGACATTTAATAAAATTATTTTAAGAAGAGAGAGAGGGGAGAGAGAGAGAGAGAGAGAGAGAG
The DNA here is from genome assembly GCF_001527695.2 of Protobothrops mucrosquamatus. Taxonomy (NCBI): domain Eukaryota; kingdom Metazoa; phylum Chordata; class Lepidosauria; order Squamata; family Viperidae; genus Protobothrops; species Protobothrops mucrosquamatus. The sequence continues at coordinate 28,231 of NW_015392168.1, read as the reverse complement.
AGAGAGAGAGAGAGAGAGAGAGATTCTGTGGCTCATCCTGACGCAGCAAATTTGTTTTCCAGATGACTGGATCTGAAGTGTCCAGGTTCCTGAATAAGTTGTGTTCTTCCAAGGGCTGCAGAAGGAAAGACACTAGTTTGGAGAGAAAGATAAAAAAAGTCTGCATTAATAGAGGGATGGAATTAAGATCACACGACGCATTAGTACCGCTTTACAAAGTCTTAGTAAAACCACACTTGGAATACTGCATTCAGTTTTGCTCACCACAATATAGAAAAGATGTTGAGACTCTGGACAAAGTGCAGAGAAGAACGACTGTTAGAGAAGGGGGTTGGACTAGATGACCTCCAAGATCCCTTCCACCTCTCTTATTCTGTTACGGTTAAGGCTTTCACTGGTAATGAAAAAGCTCCAGGTGAGAAGTTTCTTCTTGAGGTCCCCTCAAGATGGAACATGGAAAGCCAGGAAGGCTACAGAATGTTGGAGGTTACACAATACCAGACGACACTTTTGCACACATCCTTGGGCTACCTCCTAACTCACCAAGTGTAAAAGCAACAAACACGACAAACCAAATGCACAGGTATAGTATAGGTAGTACCTTGCTCAATAGTAGTAACTGTGAGAGGGACCTCGGAGTCCTAGTGGACAATCACTTAAATAGGAGCCAGCCGTTTGCTGCAGCTGCCAAAAAGGCCAACACAGTGCTGGGCTGCATTAACAGAGGGATAGAATCAAGATCACGTGAAGTATTAATACCACTTTACAATGCCTTGGTAAGGCCACACTTGGAATACTGCATCCAGTTTTGGTCACCACGGTGTAAAAAAGAGGCTGAGACTGTAGGAAGAGTACAGAGAAGAGCAACAAAGATGATTAGGGGGCTGGAGGCTAAAACATATAAGGAACGGCTGCTGGAATTGGGTATGTCTAGTTTAACGAAGAGAAGGACGAGGGGGGACATAATAGCAGTGTCCTCCAATATCTCAGGGGCTGCCCCAAAGAAGAGGGAGTCAAGCTGTTCTCCAAAGCGCCTGAAGGCAGGACAAGAAGCAACGGATGGAAACTAATCAAGGAGAGAAGCAACCTAGAACTAAGGAGAAACTTCCTGACAGAACAATTAACCAGTGGAACCACCTGCCTCCAGAAGCGGAGAATGCTCCAACACTGGAAGTTTTTAAGAAGAGACTGGACAGCCATTTGTCTGAAATGGTATAGGGTTTCCTGCCTGAACAAGGGGTTGGACTAGATGACCTTCAAGGTCCCTTCCAACTTTATTACTACTACTACTGCTACTACTACTACTACTATTATTATTATTATTATTATTATTATTATTATTATTATTATTATTATTATTATTATTATTATTATTATTACACTGCCCAAGGAAATGTCACTGACAGCATTGTCGCCATGCGGCGAAATCCAGAAAAAAAAGCCTCTTTAGCCAAATTGATTTGAAGGGTGGTGGGGGGGGGGGGCGATGCTTTTGAAAAGTAATATTTCTGCGAAGCAGCTGAATTGGAAGGCAGAAAGCAATTCTGACCCAATAGATTTATAATCTCTTCCCCCCCCCCTTGAGTTTCTGTAATGGCTGGATTTTGAGCTGTTTTGAAAGGCAGGGCCGAAATAGTCGTTGAAATAAAGTGGCGCGGGGCTTCTAAAACTGTAACCTTTTTTTAACCTCCGTTTTTCTGCCTCAGCCTTAAGTTTATATATATATCCTCCTTGTTTCAGGCTATTCAGATTGTGTGTGTATGTGTTAAAAATTGCTCGAGAAAGACACTTGCTTTAAGGCACACACACACACACACAAAAAAAAACAACGTCTCACGCACTGACAGTTTTATCCATGACGCTTCAAATTCCTTTTCCTGCTGACTGCATTTTCACCTTCAAATCCTGAAGGTCACCAAAAGGTAATGTTTTCATTAAAACATACCTTGTTAAGTTGACCTGAAGCCCTAACAAAAATAAATCCCTTGAAAATGCAGACACCTGAAATCTCTTGGTTTCTTCCAGAGGGAGGGGGGGGAGGGGGGGGAGGGGGAGGAGAAGGAAAGAAAGGAAGGAAGGAAGAAGAAAGAAAAGAGAAAGAAAAAAGGAAAGGGAAAAAGGCAGGAAGGATATGAAAAGGAAAGAAAAAGAAAAGAGGGAGGGAGAAGGGAAAGAAGAAAGGAAAAGATATGAAAAGAAAGGAAAAGAAAAATGGAAGGAAGAAAGGAAGAAGGAGGGAGGGAAGGAAGAAGGAAGGAAAGAAGGAAGGAAGGAATAGAGAGGATGGAGTGGAGGGGAGGGAAAGAGGAATAGAAGAGGGAGGGAGGGAGGGAAGCGGAGGGAGGAAAGAAGGAAGGGAGGGAGGGTAGGGAGGAGAAGGAAAGGAAGGAAGGAAGGAAGGAAGGAAGCAATAAAGAGGAGGGAAGGGAGGCAGGGAGGGAGGGTAAAAGGAAGGAAAAAAGGAAAGAAGAAAGAAAGAAAAGGGAGAAAGGATAAGAGGGAGGTAGGAAGGAAAGAAGGGAAGAAGGAAGGAAGGAGGAAAGGAAGGAAAAAAGTAAAGGAGGGAGAGAGGAAGAAAGGGTGGAAGGAAGGAAGGAAAGAAGAAAGAAAGAAAGAAAGAAAGAAAGGAAGGAAGGAAGGAAGGAAGGAAGGAAGGAAGGAAGGAAGGAAGGAAGGAGGAAGTCCTTAAAAATAAAATTTCTTATCTTGTAGGAATCTCTGATCCTAAATCTGACTATTTCCTCAAAGTTGTCACCTAAAGCATACTAAGAATGTTATCTGCTCTACGGTTTATAGATACACCTGTAGAATAATTATCCTGATTTAAAAGAAGCTGCATACTATTTCTGCTTTGTGGGAAAAATGGTGGCTAGGTAACTTTCTGCTTTGAGGATGTCAAAATATTCCACCTTGTTGCATCTCCTTCCTAGTCTCCTTGGCTTAAGCCAGAACTGAAATCAAACGCTACCCCAGTCCAACATATCTTTAAATAAATGAGTGTCCTTTGAAAAAATAGGTCATCTGGCCAATTAAATCCTTCTCATGTAACACTTGCGTTATCAATCTACATATTTACACAATCTGCCTACCTACCTGTTGATCTGTTATCTAAGCATTAAATTTAGTTCACACCCTTTCATGTACAGCCCCAGTGGCAACCAGCACAAATCTCACCTTATATTTAATCGCCTGGTTTCTGGCTTTGCTTTCAGAATTCATTTTTCTTCTGGTTTTCTTTTTCCTTGACTATTATGCTTGAGAGTCATTGAAGCACCCCCTTTTTCAGTCCATTTGGCACATTTCACCTCAATAGCAAAACTCTGAAAACAGAGCCTGGAGAAATGTATCTGTTTTTTTCAATAAGACATTATGCTCCCAGATTTTCAAAATCCAGTTCCACTTAATCACACACTCTCCGTGACCGTCGGAGCAGAATTTTCTTTAGTGAGAAAAAGTTCTTCTTACAAATATTTATTGTGATGGTATAACTGAAGAACAACAACAGCAACAACAGAATAACAGAGTTGGAAGGGACCTTGGAGGTCTTCTAGTCCAACCCCCTGCGCAAGCAGGAGACCCTGTACCATTTCAGACAAGGGGTTGTCCAGTCTCTTCTTAAAATGACGGAGCGCCCACAACTTCTGAAGGCAAGTTGATTGTTCCACTGGTTGATTGTTCTTACCATTAGGACATTTCTCCTTAGTTCTAGGTAGCTTCTCTCCTTGTTTAATTTCCATCTGTTGCTTCTTGTCCTGCCTTCAGGTGCTTTGGAGAATAGCTTGACTCCCTCTTCTTTGGGGCAGCTCCTGAGATATTGGAACTCTGCTATCATGTCACCCTCAGTTCTCCTTTTAATGAAACTTGTTGTTGTTAATTGCGAGGTTGTGTCCGACCCATCGTGACCCTCATGGACAACGTTCCTCCAGGTCTTCCTGTCCTCTACCATCTTCTGGAGTCCATTGAAGCTCAGGCCTACTGCTTCAGTGACTCCATCCAGCCACCTCCTTCTCTGTCGTCCCCTTCTTCTATTGCCCTCCATCTTTCCCAGCATTAGGCCCTTCTCCAGTGAGTCCTTCCTTCTCATTAGGTGGCCAAAGTACTTGAGTTTCAACTTCAGGATCTGGCCTTCTAAAGAGCAGTCAGGGTTGATCTCCTCTAGGACTGACCGGTTTGATCGCCTTGCAGTCCAGGGGACTCGCAGGAATCTTCTCCACACCATAGTTCAAAGGCCTCAATTCTTTTGCGCTCAGCCTTTCTTATGGTCCAACTTTCACATCCATACATTGCAACTGGGAAAACCGTGGCCTTGACTATACATTTAATGAAACTAGGAATACCCAATTCCTGCAACTGTTCTTCGTATGTTTTAGTCTCCAGTCCCCTAATCATCTTTGTTGCTCTTTTCTGCACTCTTTCCAGAGTCTCAAGATATTTTTTTATAACATGGCAACCAAAATTGGATGCAATATTCCAGGTATGGTCTTACTCAGGCCTCCCAGTAAGTTCCTTACTAAGTAAGCATTACTTACCAATTCTTCACATGATGTTTGCCCGTAAAATCTGACAAACGGAGTAATTCTCAAGGCAGGCTTTAAGTTGAAATTGGAATTGTGGCAGTTAAAGTCCCTTCAATTCTGAAATCAACCCTTTTCTCTTTCTTTGCTCTTTTAGATACACATGATCTCCAAGATTTTAGGTTGCCCAGTTGCTATCATGAGGATCGAGAGAATGGTGTTTGAGATCATTAAGGCCATGCAAACGGGCATTATAGTTGTCTAAGAGATTCTCAGTCATCTAGGTCATGGTTGCCCCGATGATGCTATTTCCAAAAGGCAACTGGACTTTCTTGTTTGTTTTTTTCTTTGAAAATGTTTAGCTTCTCATCCATCAGAACTCCTTCAGCTCTGTTGACCAATATATTTTTCCTTTGCTATTCTTCACTTCTTTTCATTTGCTAGGGATAACTTTTGCTATCCTTTGTTTGATCTGAGCAAATTCACAACATACACCACAGAATCAGTGACACTTCAGGGATCAAATGTGTGGTAGAACTGCAGAAACATCTGTTCTGTCCCAGCCTGCGTGAGTCCTTGTTCTGCTCACAAGGAGAAACCCCTCTTCCAAGAAACAGGCAGGAACCGCAAGAAAAAAACCAAGCCCTTTTATTCTCACAGACCTGAGTCAACGTCCAAGGCAAACAAACACAGTCCACAGAAACTCGATCCTCAAAACGAACGGTTACCTTTGGCAACCAGCACTTCCCACCTTCCCTTTTATAATTCAGCCAAGATGTGGCTTCCTAATGCATTCTCCTTTGCCTTTGGAGCCGCCCCATTGCATTCCTCTGTCCTACTCACTTCTCTTGCCTGCGCATTTGTGCATCCGGGATTTGTCCCAGCTGTTCTTCATCACTGTCCAACTCAGGCTCCCAGCACAGCTGTGTCTCAGCCTGAGCGCGAGTAGAGGGGCCAGGCTCCTCGTCTGACTGTAAGTCTTGGAGCTTCTCAGAGCCTTCCTCTGACTCTGATGTCACTCCAGGCCCCTCCTCCTCCTCATCTGATCCCTCAGACTCAGCTGCCGGGTCCACTGACTGGCGAGGAATCACACCAACATCACAGTACCAGCCCATGAAAGAAAAGTTAAGGTTTTCTTCTGCATTGCAGAAACGAGAGCATCTTACCAAGAATCCAAAAATCAAGAGAACTAGTTTGGTCTAGTAGTTAAGACACCAGGCTGGAAAGCAGGAGACGGTGAGTTCTAGTGTTGCCATAGCCAGGAATGCCAAATGGGTGAGTTTGGGCCAATCACGGGGAAACTGAGTTCTACTCCTGCCTTAGGCCTGAAAGCAGGATGGATGACTTTGGGCCAATCACCAGAAGACTGAGGGTTCTAGTCCCACCTTAGGCCTGAAAGCAGGATGGATGACTTTGGGCCAATCACCAGGAGAACGTGAGTTCTAGTCCCACCTAGTCCCACATGGCTTTGGGCCAGTCCCTCTATCACCACCCAACTGACCTCACAGTTCTTTGTTGTGGGGAAAATAGGAGAAGGAAGATATGTTGAATATACCTGCCACCTTGAGTAATTTGTAAAAATAATAAAGGCGTGATACAAATAAAATAAATAAATCTACAGAAGGATACTGTAGTTAGGAGGAGTGAAAGCCGAACGTTTTCCCTCAGGTCATCCATCTTCTTCTCCACGACTGCTTTCAAGATTTCTGGTAGGGTTACGTGAAGTCAGCTGGATTTGCTTTGAAGAAGGGCCTCATATTACGAAGCTGAGGGCATCGTTTTCTTGATCAAAGCGAAGGAGGGACCTCGAGAAAGAAATTCATACCCACTGGTAGAACTTCAGGAGAACTTCTTAGTGTTCCATCCAAGTGCCAATCAAAGACCCACACAGTCCTCTTCTCTCGGGAAGATCAAAGAAGTGTTTAAATGTGAGACAGATAGCAGAATTATTCTTATTTCCTGTTATCTCCGGGCAATATGTAGATAAATTAATTTCAGCCTTGTGTAAGTACAGTAAAGAGAATTGGCTGGACCGATGGAGACATCAGATACTGCATCCAATTCGCTGCCATGACGCACATCAGGACATTGGTCTCAGTGAGGCACATAATTAGAAACCGAAAACTCATTTTCCTTTCCTTTATTATTATTTTTTTTTTACTGAAAATTTACTCATATTTTCCAGATTGCAACAGATACCATATTTATCGGAAAGGAAGCGGCTCTGAATTTTAAGATAACGTCCCCACAAAGTGAGATTAGACCAAAACACCCAGCCCTACAAATGGCATCAGCTCCCATTATTAGAAAGAACGAAGGTGACGTCTTTCTTGTTTTTAATGTTAAATGATGTGAAAGAGAGAGGAAGGGAAGGAGGGAGGGAGGGAGGGAGAGAAGAGGGGTAACAGAGGACTAGAACCCATAAGCTACCATTTATGATTATTCATGCTTGGTTATACTTTGAATTTTTGTGTGTGTGTGTTTGCGAGTTTTAAGGCTGTTTCACTATGTGCATTTTTTAAACGATTGCCTGCCAGAGGGAGAGTTTTATTCCTAAAAGGCAGCCTAAAAAGTTTTCAAATATACACAGAGAATCTCAGAAAAAACAACAACAACAGTTTAAAGTCACGCAGGTAATCCTTGATTTACGACCACAACTGAGCCCCAGATTTCTGTTGCTAAATGAAACATTGAATTTTGCCCAGTGGTGGAATTCAAATACCTGAACAACCGCTTCTCTTATTCGATGCAGGCCTGGGCCTCCGAGGCCTAGAATGGACTTCGGAAGTGGCATCCATGCACTTCCTGTGGGCCGTTCTAGGCCTGGGAAGCCTCCTCCAGGCCTCCAAGGCCTAGAATGGAATTCCGGACGTGGCATCCATGCACTTCCTGTGGGCCGTTCTAGGCCTGGGAAGCCTCCTCCAGGCTTCCGAGGCCTAGACTGGACTTCTGGAAGAGGCATCCACACACTTCCGGCAGGCCGTTCTAGGCCTGGGAAGCCTCCTCCTGGCCTCCAAGGCCTAGAATGGACTTTAAAAAAAACATGAAATGAATGGGTATCATTCTTTCATGACCATAAATTTCAGAGCCAGCTTGGTCTAGTGCAGGGGTAGGCAACCTTGGTTCTTTTATGAATCATGGACTTCAACTCCCAGAATTCCTGAGCCAGCATGGCTCAGCTTGGAAACCTCTCCCTTTCCCCTCAGCATGGCTGGCTCAGGAATTCTGGGAGTTGAAGTCCACCAGTCATAAAAGAGCCAAGATTGCCTATCCCTGGTATAGGTTCTCCTGCTTGAGCAGGGGGTTGGCTCTCCAAGGATCTTTCCTTCCAACTCTGTTAATCTGAGCCTGAGGGGTTTTCTGTCTGTCTGTCTGTCTGTCTGCCTGCCTGCCTGCCTATCTATCTGTCTGTCCGTCCATCCGTCCGTCCGTCCGTCCATCCATCCATCCATCCATCCATCCATCCATCCATCCATCCATCCATCCATCCATCCATCCATCCATCCATCTATCTATCTATCTATCTATCTATCTATCTATCTATCTATCTATCTATCTATCTATCTATCTATCTATCTATCATCTTTCTTTCTTTCTTTTTTCTTTCTTTCTTATCTATATCTATCTATCATCATCTAGCTATCTCTGGGAGACAGAGAAACAGAGAGAGAGAGAAACAGAGAAAGAGAGAGAGATGATGGGAGAGGGGAGAGAAAAGATGTACAGAATTGCAATGAAAGAAGCCGAGAGGAATCATGTTAACGTGGCGTCACATTTTATCATTAGCGGCCATTTTATTCCCCCTGCTTTATTTGTTGCAGTGTGAAACCCTCCGCTGGATATCATTACAGGAGATAAAACTGCGCTTTTTAATCCCACTATCTGTGCTCCAGATTCCAATTTTCTTTCTGACAACATCAGCTTAAAAAAGACACACACGGATGGATCTTTGTCTTACCTCTTTTCTGGAAAAAGAAAAAAGAAAAGAAAAGAAAAAAAAAAGAACACACATTATGCAGGCATTGATAACGCTCCTAAATAAAACCCGAATATGTTAATCTACGTTTATTTTTGAAATTTTAAACCTGACAGGTGGAAATGAGTGGAAATGAGGGTTTCCCCTCTCCCCAGGGCTAGGAGACTCCCAACTGGTTTGGCTGTTATAGGAACAAAGGATGCAATTGTAGTGATTAAATCTGGAAGGCTGAGATAAAAAACGTTTATCTGTATAACGAGGGCCATTTGGATGGCATATTAGATGGGGCGATGCGTCGGCCTAAAACCTGGCTGTTGCTTTGTCTGAGAAATAATCTTGCTTTTTAAGTGAATTTAATGGGCTGTGAATAAATGTGCAAATGGCTTTGGGATTTAGGCTTCCCATGCAGATTGAACGGGATGTCTGCCGCGCATAAAAAGGTCACCGTGCAGAAGGATATTGTTCCTGTTGGTCATTACTACTATTACGGTTCGTCGCACAGTCAAGCCAGATGTTCAGACCGGGTCAAGCCAGATGTTCAGACCGGATTTGGCATTTCGATCCACCTCTCCTTCCCAAAGACCTGGGATAGGCAGATGTGGGTGTTTGATGGTGTCAAAAATGTCTCGGTGCAGGATGTCAGCTGTTCCAAGTGAAGCTGCCTTTTGCAATTGACCGATGGGGATTTTGTCAATGCCGATGGTGTTCAAGTGGTGCTCCAGATGTTTTGGGACTGCATCCAAGACACTGATTATTATTTATTGTTGCGGCTCGTTGCACAGCCAGCCAGATGTTGAGACTGTGTTTGGCATTTTTATGGACCTTTTGAGTCCTTCCCAAGGACCTGGGATAAGCATATGTGGGTGTTTGATGGTGTCAAAAGTGTCTTGTTGCAGGATGTAATAATAATAATAACAACAACAACAACAACAATAACAACAACAACAAAAATAATAAGATGAGATGAGATGAGATGAGATGAGATAAGATAAGATAACCTTTATTGTTTTTTTTTTAATGTGGGCACAACAGCACACATCAAAAATGAAATGTAGTTGCCCGCTCTCAAAGTGAAACACATACATGACACACACCTAAACATACTATATACAACATAATAATAATAAAGTTGGAAGGGACCTTGGAGGTCATCTAGTCCAACCCCCTGCTCAGGCAGGAAAACCTATACCATTTCAGACAAAGGGCTGGCCAATCTCTTCTTAAACACTTCCAGTATTGGAGCCTTCACCGCTTCTGGAGGCAGGTTGTTCCACTGGCTAATTGTTCTAACTGTCAGGAAATTTCTCCTTAGTTTTAGGTTGCTTCTCTCCTTGGTTAGTTTCCATCCGTTGCTTCTTGTCCTGCCTTCAGGCGCTTTGGAAAATAGCTTGACTCCCTCTTCTTTGTGGCAGCCCCTGAGATATTGGAACACTGCTATCCTGTCCCCCCTCGTCCTTCTCTTCATTAAACTAGACATACCCAATTCCAGCAGCTGTTCCTTATATGTTTTACCCTCCAGTCCCCTGATCATCTTTGTTGCTCTTCTCTGTACCTCTTTCTAGAGTCTCAACATCTTTTTTATATTGTGGTGACCAAAACTGGATGCAGTGTTCCAAGTGTGGCCTTACCAAGGCCTTGTAAAGTGGTACTAACACTTCACGTGATCTTGATCCTATCCCTCTGTTAATATAAACACATCCTCGGGCCGTTGTCAACCATTCACCCAGATGGACCTTTTGAGGGAAGTCATTTTGCCACTTTGCTTCAAGAAGAATTTAATTTCCTCTCCGGCCTTTTCACCTAATGTTTCAGCTTCTGTTTTGGAGGAGCAAGAATCCCAAAGGTCTCTTCCCTTCCTCCCTTTCTCGGTTTCTGATTTGTTGTTTTCTGACTTTCTGAAGGAATTGTGCTCTTTGTGCTTTGCATCAGATCCTTGTCACGCTTCAGTGGTTGTGCCGATGACAGCCATCGTTTCCCCGCCTCATCCTGTCCTGTGGTCTCCCAGCTAATCCCCTATGGAGAATTTGGCTTTCCAAAACAGCCATCAATGCATCTGTCAAATGCAGCCGGGCAGGTGACATTTCGCTGACTCAGCCCTTTGCCCGGGTTTGACCCCTGGAGCTTCTCAAACAGATAATGACTTTTTCGTGAGCATTAAAAGGCTTACAGTAGAGCGGGAATGGGGTTTTTGGCAGGCCGTAAAGAGGCCTCAGGGGCTGCCCCAAAGAAAAAGGAGTCAAGCTATTCTCCAAAGCGCCTGAAGGCAGGACAAGAAGCAACGGATGGAAACTAACCCAGGAGAGAAGCAACCTAGAACTAAGGAGAAATTTCCTGACAGTTAGAACAATTCATCAGTGGAACGACCTGCCTCCCGAAGTTGTGAATGCTCCAACACTGGAAGTTTTTAAGGAGAGACTAGACAGTCACTTGTCTGTAATTCTATAGGTCCTTGGTGGCGAACCTATGGCACGCGTGCCACAGGTGGCATACAGAGCCCTCTCTGTGGGCACGTGCACCATCGCCTCAGTCCTAGGCCTTCAGCTGGGTTTTATAAAACCTTTTCGCTTTAGGCCTCCGCCGCCATGTGCAAAAAAAAAAAAAAAGGTTCAATAAGTCAATCAATTTCAACTTCTCACAGGGAAAAAAAAGATCTCGCAAAGTTGGAATGGATTGATTGAACTTTTTAGTCCCGCCCAGTCTGCCATTACCACCGAAGCCATGCCCACTCAAAGGGCCACGCCCACCCAATTGGCCACGCCCACCCAATGGGCCACTCCTACCCAATGGGCCACACCCACCCGGCACCCAACGATACATAAGTGGGTTTTGGGTTGCAGTTTGGGCACTCAGTCTCTAAAAGGTTCGCCATCACTGCTATAGGTTCTCCTGCCTGAGCAGGGGGTTGGACTAGAAGACCTCCAAAGTCCCTTTCAACTCTGCTATTCTATTCTATTCTATTCTATTCTATTCTATTCTATTCTATTCTATTCTATTTTTATTCCATTCTATCTGTATTTAGAGCATAGAACAGGGAATCATTGGCTGGAAGGGACCTCAGAGGTCTTGTATACGGTCAGAAGTTCTTATACTATCCTGCTCAAATGATTGTCCAGTCTAGTTTTGTAAGCCTCCAGCAATAAAGCACCCACACGTCCAGGAGGCAAGTTATTCCATTTAATTGTTGATAGTAAGATCTATCCAACCATGGTCCACCTACAAGGATCTTGAATTCTCCAGCTTTGGGAGAGTAGCTCGACCCCCTCTTCTTTCTGGCAACAGAAAATACCTTTAACCACCATGGGGAAGTGTGTAATGTGCTTGCCTGATTCTGAAGGCCCACTGGCTGGATCAATGCCTCAGTTTTCCTCTTGGGAGAGGCATCTGTTAACTGGGCTGGGTAGAGCATTTCCCCGTGGATTCGTTTTGTCTTTGAGGGACGCAGCCCAAAGTTTGCTGTTCGTAGATCTGAAGGTTCTTCAGCTGCCTGTGAAGCTGTGACTGGCTGCTTGCATCTCCGACTAATAACTTTCCACTGAGTGCCCAAGCATGGGTCCAGGTGGCTGCATCAGGAAATAATTGCAACCCAAAGCGGAAGGACAACTACTTTGTTCCTAGGAAGTCATCTTGTACGTGTACATTTCCTTGTTCCTGTCGGTTTTTTGGGCACGGGATGCCCTTACCTCTTTTGGCTGGAAATGGGGTCAGGTCAACAAGACTTTTTCTGTAATAGCTAATTACCATTCTCTTTTTGTTTTGAGGATGTGGAGTCAGACATAAATCTGAGGGCTGCTCATTTGGCTGGTGCCCCTTTGGATGATGAGGCGGGTGTCGCTGAGCAATGTTGGGATCAAAGTCCCCATCCTGACGGCCAGGGGTCGTGAAGCATGGCTGGGTTTAATGGCCAGGCAAAAAGGAAGTTGATACTGAAAGGCCATTAGCCAGAAGCCCTGCTCAACTAAGGAGAGGAAATGTGTTTATTAAGCAGCAGATAGGGATGGAAGGAGGGGAGGGAGAATTGGGGAACCCCCAGTTTCCAAAGAGTGATACAAAACCAAAGGAAGACCGTGGAAGTTCATACTAACATCCCACCTTGTTCGTGTTGGTGCTCTTAACCGTGGCCTGCTGAAGAAGTTGGGTTAGGATTCAGATTCTCCTGAACTTTCAGCCATGGGCACATAGAACATAGGATTGGAAGGAACATTGGAGGTCTTCTAGTCCAGGGGTCCTCAACTGTGGCAACTTTAAGACTTGTGGACTTCAACTCCCAGAATTCCTCAGCCAGCTTTGCAAAGCTGGCTGAGGAATTCTGGGAGTTGAAGTCCACAAGTCTTAAAGTTGCCAAGGTTGAGGACCCCTGTTCTAGTCCAACTCACTGCTCAAGCAGGAGACCCTATACCATTCCAAATAAATGGCTGTCCACTCTTCTTGAAAACCTCCAGTGTTGGAGCACCCACAACTTCTGGTAGCAAGTCGTTCCACCATTTAATTGTCCTTACTGTCAGGAAACTTCTCCTTAGTTCTAGGTTGGATCGCTCGTTGATAATTTTCCATCCGTTACTTCTTGTCTTGCCCACTGGTGCTTTGGGGAATAGGTTGTCCCCCTCTTCTCTGTAATAAAACCCCTCAAGTACTGAAAGACTGCTAACATATTACCCCAAGTCCTTCTCTTCATTAGACTAGACATACCTAGTTCCTTAAGTCATTGGTTTTTGAAGAAAGTCAAATGTGGGTGGTTGACTTTGAGTTGGCCATTCTTTTTGGTTCGGCTTACTCACAGGATTTCTGTTAGGGGAGTGGGGACAGGAGACAAAACAGAACTTTTGTCCGGTCCACCATACTGGTGCCCTGACAGAAGAATAGAATAGAATAGAATAGAATAGAATAGAATAGAATAGAATAGAATAGAATAGAAAATATGGAATAGAATAGAATAGAATAGAATAGAATAGAATAGAAAATATAGAATAGAATAGAATAGAATAGAATAGAATAGAATAGAATAGAGCTGGAAGGGACCTTGGAGGTCTTCTAGTCCAGCCCCCTGCTTCAAGCAGGAGACCCTATACCGTTTCAGACAAGTGGCTGTCCAGTCTTTTCTTAAAAAATTCCAGTGATGGCGCACTCACCACTTCTGAAAGCAAGCCATTCCACTGGTTAATTGTTCTCATTGTTAGGAAGTTTCTCCTTTGTTCCAGGTTGCTTCTCTCCTTGATTAGTTTTCATCCATTGTTTCTTGTCCTGCCTAGAGATGCTTTGTAAATTAGTTGACTCCCTCCTCTTTGTGGCAACATCACAAATGCTGGAATACTGCTATCATGTCAGCCCTAATCCTCCTTTTCTCTAGACTAGCCAAACCCAAATCTTGCAACCATTCTCCATGTGTTTTCCTCTGTTTTCTTCACTTTTGATCTGAGCCAAGAAAGCCCCAATTTTGGGGCCAGCAAGAAGGATAATCACAGCAGCGACATATCTTCCTGTTGCGCCAGTTGGAGCTGTTGAGCTGAAACCCGACCCACGTCGAGTTCCATACACGGGACAAAAGGAAGAACCCAATAAGACCCCTTCCCCCCCTCTCCTTGTTAGCATAGGTTAGGTCAGGACCTCCTTGGCACCATCTACATTCCTTGATTTTCTGACGTGAACTCTAAAAGGGAGCAAAAATCCAGGTACTGCGAGCCAACGGCAACGCACCTTCCCATTTTGGTCTAAAATTTCACTTAATGCAACGGTGGCGCCAGGCCTCTGCGTAAACCTGGGTATCGCTAAGCATGTGTTTATGTAATGCACAGGCATGCCTTGGCAATCTGGCCCATTCTTTGCTAAAAGCTTTAGACACTCCAGGTTCACTCATCCAAAACCCTTTGTGATCTCGGATGTCTCCCCCAGACTTTCTCCGAGACTAGCCTGAAGCAGAAAAAGAGGACCAGGAAACAGAGATTGGCTGGACAAGAAAGATTGAATTGTCAGCCGTCCGCTGCCTAAGTAGAGAATTTGAGTGGACTCAACAAACGTGAAGCTCTCACTCTACCTCTTCAAAATACAGAGTAACAGAGATGGGTGGAGCCTTGAAGGTCTTCTAGTCCAGCCCCCTTCCCAAGCAGGAGACCGTATGCCATTTTGGACAAAATGGCTGTCCAGTCTCTTCTTAAAAACGTCCAGTGTTGGAGCATTCACCGCTTCTGGAGGCAGGTTGTTCCACTGGTTAATTGTTCTAACTGTCAGGAAGTTTCTCCTTAGTTCTAGGTTGCTTCTCTCCTTGTTTAGTTTCCACCCGTTGCTTCTTGTCCTGCCTTTGGGTTCTTTGGAGAATAGCTTGACTCCCTCTTCTTTGGGGCAGCCCCTGAGATACTGGAACACTGCTATCATGTCCCCCCTTGTCCTTCTCTTTGTTAAACTAGACATACCCAATTCCAGCAACCGTTCCTTATATGTTTTAGCCTCCAGACCCCTGATCATCTTTGTTGCTCTTCTCTGTACTCTTTCTAGAGTCTCAACTTCTTTTTTACATCGTGGTGACCAAAACTGGATGCAGTATTCCAAGTGTGGCCTTACCAAAGCATTGTAAAGTGTTAAAGTGTTAAATTTCATTCTTCAAAATATCAAGAGCGTTTTGTATTTCCTTTCAGAGATTTTTTTAGTGGCTCTCCTGTCAGAGGTCCCACTAATATTTAATTACTGGTTCCCAAGGAAGCCATCCATGGTTACCACCTTCCCTTCCCCTTCCTTAGATTTTATCTTTAGTTTGAAGTTCATTTAAACCTATTTATTAACCGTGGTCACATAAGGAGGCCATTCGCAACTTAAATAGTTTCAGACGTGACCAGAGAAAAACCAAACCAAACACCAGAACACTTGAACAAAAATGTTTATAAGGCAAAAATGAAGGGAAAAAAAACCTGATCAAAAATCTTGATGAGCCTTGTGTAATAATATGTGTGTTTCTTTCCTTTCTTTTCTTTTTTTCTTTTAGACACGAATTATTTGGATGAGAATTAAATTCTATCTAATGGGCAGAAATGTTTTGTTATAGAGATAGATTGACTGATGGATTGTATACATATAGAGTAGAGTAATATTTTATTTTTTAACAAGGATAATTATTTCGTAGTGGAAGAAGAAATAAGAGAGATTTGTGATAAAAATCAATGATTTATGAGATTAAGAACCAGAATGGATCTGGATTTGTATTTTAGAAGGGATACCCGAAGTGATAATATGTTTATCTAAGATTAAATTGGACTACGGTAACTGTAAATTAATAAAGTTCGAAACAGGATTAGGATTTATAGAAATGAAATGTAGAAATGGATTATTTTAAATATGTTATATTATTTGAGGGAAATACAGAAAGAACATTTAATGTATTTACTCGAAGTATTATATGATTTTGTTTCTGGATGATTGATCACCCAACCACCACGGTGTGTCTTGAGCATTTTGTTGTACAAATTAAAAAAACCAATAAAATTTGTTATATATATATAAAAAAAATCCTGATGGGCCCCATCAAGTTAAGCAGTTATAAACAGCTCATATCTCTGAAGGAATTTTTTTTTTTAGAAAAAAGGATTTTTGTTTAAAATGACTCACGTTTCTCAGACCTGATTCTCTTTTTTACACATGAACCTTTGAAGAAAGAATGAGGGTTTTTGTTTTTTTCTTCTTAAAAAAGCTCAGAGCATAACAAGCTGCTAGGCTAAATTTAGCAGTAAGGTAAATGGGGACTAAAAATAAACTCTTTTATATTCATCACCTTGCATGTTAAGATCTGAACCGAGATAAGCATACAAAAAATTGCTTTTCAGGTACAAATCTTCTAACGGGGTTATACGAAAAAGGCAATAATCAGAGGCTGGTGGAATATAATCCACGTACTTACATTCTTCTCTTAACAAACCCTCCCGGGGGAGGCAGAAGAATTAAGTATGCTGCCTTGAATTGCATGAAATAAAGGTGAAATATATACTTAATCATAAATAAATAAAACTTTCAGTTCCGTCGTTGCTTAAGAAAAGAATGTAAGTGGGTGGAATTAAATTCGAACCGTTGAGATGGGTTGGTTCGAGAAAAAGGGACTGGCCCAAAATCATCTAGTTGGCTTTCCCGCCTAAAATGGAAACTAGAACTTACCGTCTCCTCGTGATTGTGCTGATCGGTGGTCACACAAGCTCAGTTTGAGAAATCATGGCTTACTGGAATATTAGCTTTATGTCCATGGATCTTCTAAGGAAGTGCTCCTCAACTTCCAGATGTGTGAACTTCATTTCCCAGGATTCCCTACTCAGCTGGCTCAAATGTCCTCAAATGCTGGCTGGGGAATTCTGGGAGTCAAAGTCCAGCCAGCTGGCATGGGGATTCTTGAGGTTGAATTCCACAAATGCTACCTGGGGGATTCTGGGAGTCCACGAATGCCGGCTAGGGAATTCTGGTAGTTGAACTCCACAAATGCTGGCTGGGGAATTTTGGGAATTGAACTCGACAGATGCTACCTGGGGGATTCTGGGAGTCCACGAATGCCGGCTGGGGAATTCTGGTAGTTGAACTCCACAAATGCTGGCTGGGGAATTTTGGGAATTGAACTCTACAAATGCTACCTGGGGGATTCTGGGAGTCCATGAATGCTGTCTGGGGAATTCTGGGAGTCCACCCAAGCTGGCTAGGGAATTCTGGGAGTCCATGAATGCTGGCTAGGAAATTCTGGTAGCTGAACTCCATAAATGCTGGCTAGAAAATTCTGGAAGTCCATGAATGCTGGCTAGGAAATTCTGGGAGTCCATGAATGCTGGCTAGGGAATTCTGGGAGTCCACGAATGAATGCTGGCTAGGGAATTCTGGGAGTCCACGAATGCTGGCTAGGGAATTCTGGGAGTCCATGAATGCTGGCTAGAAAATTCTGGGAGTCCACGAATGCTGGCTAAGAAATTCTGGGAGTCCACGAATGCTGGCTAGGAAATTCTGGGAGTCCACAAATGCTGGCTAGGGAATTCTGGGAGTCCACGAATGAATGCTGGCTAGGGAATTCTGGGAGTCCACGAATGCTGGCTAGGGAATTCTGGGAGTCCATGAATGCTGGCTAGAAAATTCTGGGAGTCCACGAATGCTGGCTAGGGAATTCTGGGAGTCCACGAATGCTGGCTAGGGAATTCTGGGAGATGATGTCTACCCATTTTAAAGTTTCTGAGGCTGAGAAACACCGCTCTACTCTAGCACAGAGCAATGAAAGTAACTCTTCTTTCAATTTGATAATGCACATTTCAACATCTGTGGTGCCTCTGGATGCCAGCCCAGCCATCCTGGTGATCAAAAAACAACAACAAGCGGGGCTGTCAGTTTGATTACCGACTTTTGTTGCTAAAACCTAGTTTTGCACAGCTGTAAAACCAGCAGATGCTAACCCAGGAATGTGTCACGTACGGAGGCAGATGGCAGTCCCGGGGCAGGAGCCAGCCTTTTTTCAGCGACTCCTTGCATGATGGATGGTTCTGGAGAGATAAAGGTGATCATTAATTAAGCATGGAAATTGATGTTCGCCATAGATGGCATTGGTGAGGCTTCTGAACCGTCTCCTCCCCCCCTCCCCCCTTTCCCCTCCAAACTTGTTATCAACAGCAAGCAGGGGATTAGCAATAGGTGCCATTCAATCATCAGAGATTTATTCTCTTTCATCTTTCTTGATTATTAATTTGCATAGGAGCAGGAAAACAAGAAAGACCTTAGATGTGGCGGTTATTACAGGACAGAGGAAAGAGAAGGAAAAAAAAAAGAGAGAAGCAGGAGAGGGAGGGAGGGAGAAACTCCATGATGTCATCGCTGCGGCCCTGCAAAAGTTTTGGTCACCGAGAGATGAAACGAAGGAGGGAGCAATTGGGTGTTAATTTTTTTAGACGGACAGGATGAACGCTGCTGTCCCGTTGCAGAAGGAGAGTCCAGGATGCTGGACAATGAGGCTCTTTTTCTCCAGCAGGATAATGTACAGTCCATTACGAGATTGAAATCCCATGGGCCAGCAAAGACCATCCCTCCCTCCCTCTCTCCCTCTTTTCCTTCCTTCCTTCCTTCCTTCCTTCCTTCCTTCCTTCCTTCCTTCCCTCCCTCTTTTCCTTCCTTCCTTCCTTCCTTCCTTCCCTCTTTTCCTTCATTCCTTCCTTCCTTCCCTCTTTTCCTTCCTTCCTTCCTTCCTTCCTTCCTTCCTTCCTTCC
>NW_015392168.1:0-8179 GCF_001527695.2 Protobothrops mucrosquamatus | reverse complement strand
CCCCCCCCCATTTTCTTAACCTTTTGAGATGGTTCCATGTGCTCCTCCACCTTCAGGGTGGGGTGGAGAGGAAGCAAGAATAATTATTTAAACTAAGAATGGAGACTCTAAAACCCCTTTTTTCTTCCACATGCTCCTTCACGTCTCTCTCCCCAGGTTGGGATTCTGTCTTCGGTTCCAGTCAGACTAACAAAGCAAAATTCATTAAATCCATTACTTTGCCTGACTAATGGAATGCTTGAACACGGGATCCGAAAGAGGCGATAGGACTACATTTAGGTCTTACTATGTCCTGGAGACAAGCTAATAGCCTGGCGTTTACCTACTTGTAGACTTTCAATTAATCATTTGAAGAGCCCGTTCTAAACATCACTAAAAGCTACCGGCCTAAATGTGGACCTCCAATTACAAAGATACCTCCAGAGACCATTCAGAAAGGTTTTTTCTATGTCTTAAAATAATCTGCTGTTATTGTCATCTATTTATCCACCGGCCGTCCTCAACCTATGACCACAACGGAGCCCGAAATTCCTGTTGGTAAGTGAGAGAGTTGTTAAGTGAGTTTTGCCTCATTTAACGTCCCTTCCCTGCCACAGTTGCTAAGTGAATCATTGAAGGGGTTAAGTTAGTGACATGGTTGTTAAGTGAATCCGGCTTCCTGTCTGAGAGTAGAGTAGAGCTGGAAGGGACCTTGGAGGTCTTCTAGTCCAGGGGTAGGCAACCGTGGCTCTTTTATGACTCGTGAACTTCAACTCCCAGAATTCCTGAGCCAACATGGGTAAACATGGAAACCTCTCCCTTTCCCCTCAGCATGGCTGGCTCAGGAATTCTGGGAGTTGGAGTCCACACGTCTTAAAGTTGCTGAGGTGGAGAAACAATGGACTAAGCCAGGAGTAAGCAACCTTGGCTCTTTTATGCCTCAATTCCCAGAATTCCTGAGCCAGCATGAGGGAAACTTTGGCCCCTTCATGATTCGTGGACTTCAACTCCCAGAATTCCTGAGCCAGCATGGCTCAGCATGGAAACCTCTCCCTTTCCCCTCAGCATGGCTGGCTCAGGAATTCTGGGAGTTGAAGTCCACGAGTCATAAAAGAGCTAAGGTTGCCTACCCCTGGTCTAGTCCAGGGGGAGCTTTATACCACCTGAGTACAGGTGGTCCACCATTTGCAACCATTTGTTTAGTGTCCCTTCGAAGTTACAACAACACTGAAAAAAGTGACTTTTGACTGGCTTCGACTGGTCATGTGACCAAAATTCAGACACTTGGCAACTGGGCCTATATTTACGACGGTTGCACTCTCCTGGGGTTATGTGAAAGGAAAGTCAATGGGGGGGGGGCAGCCTGATTTATTTAACAACCATGTTGCTAACTTAAACAACTGCAGGAATTTACTTGAACAGGGGTGGCAAGAAAGATTTGTAAAATGGGGCTAAAACTTAATCAACAATGGTCTTGCTCAGCAGCGGAAAGTCTGGACTGAATTGTGATCATACATTGTCCAGTCGAGTCTGACTTTAGAGGGCAGTGCTCGTCTCTGTTTCTTAGCCAAGGGAGCCAGCGTTATCTGAAGACCAGGCATGCCTATAAGCCAAGATGCGTAGAACGCTATTATCTTCCCACCGAAGTGGTACCTATTTATCTACTCGCATTCGCATGCTTTTGAAATGCTAGCTGAGCAGGAGCTGGAGCGAGGACGGGAGCTCACGTGTTGCGCAGTGCTGGGGACTCAAACCTGGACTGTCAGCTCTCCAGCTGACAAGCTCAGTGTCTTTCACCCCTGAGCCATTGAGGACTAACTGTGTATTTTCTGATTTTTCTAACAAGTAGGTTATCCTACACTCGCTGAGTCCCCCCCATCCCTCTCTTGGTCAACAGAGCTGTGAAACGCGGCTGTTTTGCTCCAATCTGTCTCATTTTACATTTCCTTTCTCCCGAAGGCCTTGCTTATGAGTCAAATTCATCGTAAGACCATGCGTGTTGGCGTGCAGATGGCAAGCCGAGATTAAACCCACGGAGGCCTCGCTAACCCTGGTGCTGAAGGAGATGGTTATCACTCTTCTTTGCTTGCAAGCTAAGAAAAGATCTTCACCCAGCAAGATTGCAGATAAAATATGAATATCGGTGTAAGTCTAACATGTGGGTGAGTTTCAAAGGAACACATGCTGTCAATTTTATCTAAAAAATCTAACTCACCATTTTTTCTTTCTTTTCGGGTCGTGTGCTTCTTCATTTTGATGACGCACGTTGTTTCCCAGTGCAGTGGTGCACAACATTAAAAGCAGCGCTGTTTGCCAGTCGCTTTTTAAAAGGATGTTCTCTGACATGGTGTTGTAGGTGTGTGTTTTGAGGAGCGATTGCTATATTTTCCCCCATGTGAATTTTTTCTTGTATTCCTTCTTATTCACTTCTTGGTCTCAGAGGGGGGAAAATTGTTCTTGGCAGTGTTTTAGAATATACTCATTTGATTTGTCCTTATTCCACAGAGTAACAGAATGACAGAGTTGGAAGGGACCTTGGAGGTCTTCTAGTCCAACCCCATGCTCAAATAGAAGACCTTATAAATTTCAGACAAATGGCTGTCCAATCTCTTCTAAAAAAAAACCTCCAGTGTTGGAGCACCCACAACTTCTGGAGGCAAGCAGTTCCACCGGTTAATTGTTCTCAGTGGCAGGAAATTTCTCCTTAGTTCTAGGTTGTTTCCCTCCTTGATTAGTGTCCATCCGTTGCTTCTTGTCCTGCTTTGGAGAATGAGTTGACTCCCCTCTTCATTGTGGCAGCCCCTGAGATATTGGAACACTGCTCTCATGTCACCCCCTCGTCCTTCTCTTCATTAAACTAGACATATCCAATTCCTGCAACCGTTCTTCATATGTTTTAGCCTTCAGCACCCCCCCAATCATCTTTGTTGCTCTTCTCCGCACTCTTTGTAGAGTAGCTTTTTAGAAGAGCTAGACAGAGTTTGCACAACACGGTCAAGGGATCAGTTCAAAATCCAGATGCTGCTAAGCTTGGTTAGCGTTGAACTTGAATGGGGATTTGATGTGCGTGTGTGGCTTTGCGGGTTGTGCAAAGTAGTCTGTTTGGTAAGCCTATGGTTCACCATCTATTGTGCAAACCGCCCCCTCCCCCATGGGCTAATTCAGATACCAAGAAAAGCATGTTGAACAAGCTTAACGTTGGCATGTCATAACTTACAGCACCTACAGGAAATATTAATATCATTTACTCTCACACTCCTGCATATCATATCTAATCAGGGAGGGTGACTTTATCAGGGAGGGTGTAACTGTCTGAGGTTGATTACAACCTGCAGAGTCTTAGGAGCCCAGCTCACTCAAAATATCTGGACTCTGCAGAAGACCACACGGAGGTCCTTAGTGCTCTCTGAGCTTGGTTGTTTTCTTGCAGATGTTTCATTACCCAAACTAGGTAACATCATCAGTGCTAGAAGGGAGTGTGGTTTGTGGGGGGGGGGGAGGAGGAGGAGGAAGAGGACTGTGGAGTCCTTGGTGCTGTCTGAGCTTGGTTGTTTTCCTGCAGATGTTTCATTACTCAAACTAGGTAACATCATTAGTGCTAGTAAGCTACCCAGTTTGGGTAATGAGACATCTGCAGGAGAACAACCAAGCTCAGAGACCACTAAGGACCCTTCATTTCAACCCTGAGCTATAAATATTCTCCTTTAGAGCAGGGGTCCCCAACCCCTGGTTCGTGGACTGGCACAGGTCCAGGGCATGCCAGAAACCAGGCTGCACAAACAAGCAAAGCCCCATTCGTGGGATGCAGGCAGCATGGAAAACCACCCCCTTGGAGGTCACCTAGTCCAACCCCCTGCTCAGGCAGGAAACCCTATACCATTTCAGACAAATGGCTGTCCAGTCTCTTCTTAAAAACGTCCAGTGTTGGAGCATTCATAGCTTCTGGAGGCAGGTTGTTCCACTGGTTAATTGTTCTCACTGTCAAGAAGTTTCTCCTTAGTTCTAGGTTGCTTCTCTCTTTGGTTAGTTTCCATCTGTTGCTTCTTGTCCTGCCTTCAGGCGCCTTGGAAAATAGCTTGACTCCCTCTTCTTTGGGGCAGCCCCTGAGATATTGGAAGACTGCTATCATGCCCCCCCTTGTCCTTCTCTTCATTAAACTGGACATACCCAATTCCAGCAATCGTTCCTTATATGTTTTAGACTCCAGTCCCCTGATCATCTTTGTTGCTCTTCTCTGTACTCTTTCTAGAGTCTCAACATCTTTCTTACATCGTGGTAACCAAAACTGGATGCAGCATTCCAAGTGTGGCCTTACCAAGGCCTTGTAAAGTGGTATCAACACTTCACGTGATCTTGATTCTATTCATACATATATACATATGTATGTATATATTATGTCTATATGTGTGTTACGTATATGTACACTTTTGAGAGCAGGCAACAGAATTTCATTTTTAATGTGTACCAGTGTGCCCGTAAAAAAATGACAATAAAGGTTATCTAATGAAGATACTTGGATGAGTAGCGAAACGTCTCATTTTAACAAACTTTGGTCCAGGTGCCATGATTAGGTATTTTGGTAATGAGCTTTCATTGACATAAGTCAGGGGTCTTCAAACTTGGCCCTTTTATGACTTGTGGACTTCAACTCCCAGAATTCCTCAGCCAGGCACGCTGGCTGAGGAATTCTGGGAGTTGAAGTCCACAAGTCAAGGGGTCTTCAAACTTGGCCCTTTTATGACTTGTGGACTTCAACTCCCAGAACTCCTCAGCCAGGCACGCATGGTTGAGGAATTCTGGGAGTTGAAGTCCACAAGTCATAAAAGGGCCAAGTTTGAAGAGCCCTGACATAAGTAAACCACAAGTCACGGCAATGGGGAAGCTGGATTCATTTAGCAACCTCATGATTTGCTGAACAGCCATGGCAAAAAAGGTCATCAAATTGGGTGTGACTCTTTTAAAGAGCAGCCTCGCTTAGCAACGAAGATTCCCAATTGCGGTCCTAAGTCAAGGACAACCTGTACCGAGCTTCTTGATTGGTGTCCTTAGCCCCACTTGATCGCTTAGAAAACCAAGTTTTTCTAAACTGTGTTTCAGAGGGCGACTGAAATGTCCTCTGAGTGTCGACGAAGAACCCTTGGATCAATAATAAATGTGTATGGTTAGACTCTCCTAAAATAATAATAATAATAATCTGGAATAATTCATCATTGGGTGGTGGCAGAATGATGGTCTTGAATCTTAACTTTTCTAATTGAAGAAAGAAGTGCTGGCGAGTGAGAGAGAGAGATATAGAATTGTTTTCTGGTGTCGTTAACTGCTTTGTGGAGTGTCGCGCCCTGTACACGAAAATATAATTGAGTAGCATGAATGTCACCGGGATAAGAAATAAATTAGCGCACATGGACACAATTCAAATTTGTTGGTCAACAAATACGATCGGGCCAAGTTACTTTGCTGTCTAATATGAAGGACAGGATGTGTTCCGATTTAGGAAGTCCTTGACTTACAACCAGCGGTGGGATTCAGCCGGTTCGCACCACTTCGGCAGAACCGGTAGCTAATGTTTTGTTGCCCAGGCCCGGAATGGACTTCTGGAAGCGGCATCCACACAGGGAACTGGTTGTTCGCGTAGTTGAATCCCACCACTGCTTACAACCATTCGTTTAGGGATGGTTCAAAGTTACAACCGCGCTGAAAAAAAAGTAACTTGTGACCGTTCCTCACACTTACAACCATTATGGCGTCCCTATGATTATGAAATTGGGAAGCTTGGCAACTGGCACGTATTTATGACGGTTGCCCAGTGTCCCGGGGTCATGTGATCCCCTTTTGCGACCTTCTGACAAGCAAGGTCAATGGGGGGGAGGCCAGATTCACTTAACAACCATATTACTAGCTTAATAACTGCAGTGATTCGCTTAACAACTGTGGCAAGGAATGACATAAAATGGGGCAAAACTCCTGGTGGTTGGCCTAAGTCTCCTAAGGGGCTTTCACACCTAAGGCGGGACTAGAACTCACTGCCTCCTGGCGATTGGCCCAAAGTCACCCTAGGGGGCTTTCACGCCTAAGGTGGGACTAGAACTCACTGCCTCCTGGCGATTGGCCCAAAGTCACCCTAGGGGGCTTTCACGCCTAAGGCAGGACTAGAACTCACTGCCTCCTGGCGATTGGCCCAAAGTCACCTAGGGGGCTTTCACGTCTAAGGCGGGACTAGAACTCACTGCCTCCTGGCGATTGGCCCAAAGTCACCTAGGGGGCTTTCACGCCTAAGGCGGGACTAGAACTCACTGCCTCCTGGCGATTGGCCCAAAGTCGCCTAGGGGGCTTTCACGCCTAAGGCGGGACTAGAACTTACAGTCACCTGGCAGATTTGTTCTGCCTAATATGCCTCAGTCTCTCTAGGAGGTTTATGGAGTTTTGATCCCATTAAGTTGCTTCAGTCGTGATGGATGTACAGAGTTGATTCATCATTTTGGCAGCAGCAAAATGGATCCACTCAAGCTGCTGTGGAGACCCGATCAAAATATCGCTTTACAAAAAGTTAGTAGGGCCACACTTGGAATATTGCATCCAGTTTTGGTCAGCACACTATAAAAAAAGATGTTGAGACTTTGGAAAAAGTGCAGAGAAAAGCAATAAAGTTGATTAACGGCCTGGAGACTGAAACTTATGACGAGCAGTTGCAGGAATTGGGCATGGTTAGTCTAGTGAAAAGAAGGACCAGGGGTGACACGACAGCAGTGTTCCAACATTTGAGGGGCTGCCATGAGGAAAAGGGGGTCAACCTATTTTCCAAAGCACCAGAAGGCAAGACAAGAACCGTTGGATGGAAACTAACCAAGGAGAGAAGCAACCTCGAATTAAGGGGGAAATTTCCTAGTGGTGACAACAATCAACTCAGTTTGCCTTCAGAAGTTGTGGGTGCCCCATCTCTGGAGGTGTTCAAGAAGAGACTGGGCAGTCCTTTGTCTGAAATAGATGGAAGCTAATCAAGAAGAGAAACAACCTAGAACTAAAGAGTAATTTCCTTACAGTAAGAACAATCAACCAGTGGAAGGGCTTGCCTCCAGAAGCTGTGGGTGCTCCAACACTGGAAGTTTTTAAGAAGGGATTCAGGCAACCATTTGTCTGAAATGATATAGAGTCTTCTGCTCAAGCAGGGGATTGGATTAGATGACCTCCAAGGTTATTCTGTGTTCTAAATAAACATGGATGGAAAAGTGCAGTGCAGTGCACCCAAAGAAAAAAAAACAAATAGTGAATAGAGAAAACTAAATAAAGCCAACTAAAATGGATCTAACCCGTTGTGGATGTGACCTGAAGCAATCTGAAATCATAGCAACGGACAAAGAACTTCAGCAAAGGATTCTGTGGGACACCAACAGTGGCCCTGTCGCCCTTGCCATGGAGCATTAGTTTGCAAAACCACATTGAGTTAATCGTATGTTAAAGAGAACAAGTTCAGGCTGACCTGGTACTTCCGTTATTTTATTATTTGCTATTTATTTATTCAGGTCATGACCTGCCTTTTTCTCCTCTGGCAAGTCTGGAAGGCACTCATAACAGGAATAAATTAAAATCAATATTAAAGTGAATAGTAAAATAATTTGCAATTAAATGGCTGCTGAAAGAGACTTCGAAGCGGCAGGAGAATTAAGAGGTGGATTAGAAGTGGGATTAAAGGAACACAGCAACAAATATTTCACAGGTCTTTCAAAGTTACACGTGCTGGTTTGGGAGATCAGATTCTCCCTCCAGTTTACGGTTAAAGGTCACTGCTCGGAGGGAGCACAAAGGAAATCATGGGTGATCCAGAGGCCTACACATCAATAAACCCCATAGAGGTGATGTGGGAATATGGATTTTTTTTTCCTTCTTCATTTGAGCTGATGTAATGGAGTTCATCTTTAAAACAAAGGTTTTCTTGATTTTTTCTCAGACTCAACTTCATACCACTGAGAAGCCAAGATTATAAATGGTGTAGGGTTCCTGCCTGAGCAGGGGGTTGGACTCGATGACCTCCAAGGTCCCTTCCAACTTTATTATTATTATTATTATTATTATTATTATTATTATTATTATTATTATTATTATTATTATTATTATTATTATTATTATTATTATTATACTCTAAATCAGTACATAATAATAATAATAATAATAATAATAATAATAATAATAATAATAATAATAA
>NW_015392167.1:17020-19890 GCF_001527695.2 Protobothrops mucrosquamatus | reverse complement strand
TGGATATTTGATTTGTTCATTTGAAGCTGGGCTTTCTGCATGCTCTGAAAAAGGAAAAAAAAATAATTCTGCCATATTCAACTGAGCTGTTAACACAGCCAGATGGTATGTTAGAATTCCCTATGTGATATCACCTGAAATAATAATAATAATAATAATAATAATAATAATAATAATAATAATAATAATAATAATAATAATAATAATAATAATAGTAATAGTAATAGTAATAGTAATAGTAATAGTAATAGTAATAGTAATAGTAATAATGTTGGAAGAGACCTTGGAGGCCATTTAGTCCAACCTCCTGCTCAGGCAGGAAACTCTATACCATTTCGGACAACTTCTTAAAAACTTCCAGTGTTGGAGCATTCACAGCTTCTGGAGGCAGGTTGTTCCATCGTTTAATTGTTCTAACTGTCAGGAAATTTCTCCTTAGTTCTAGGTTGCTTCTCTCTTTGGTTAGTTTCCATCCATTGCTTCTTGTCTTGCCTTCAGGCGCTTTGGAGAATAGCTTGACTCCCTCTTCTTTGTGGCAGCCCCTGAGATATTGGAACACTGCTATCATGTCACCCCTCGTCCTTCTCTTCATTAGACTAGACATACCCAATTCCAGCAGCGGTTCCTTATATGTTTTAGCCTCCACTCCTCTAATAATCTTTGTTGCTCTTCTCTGTACTCTTTCTAGAGTCTCAACATCTTTTTTATATTGTGGTGACAAAACTGGATGCAATATTCCAAGTGTGGCCTTACCAAGGCATTGTAAAGTGGTATTAACACTTCACGTGATCTTGATTCTATCACTCTGAATGAATAGATTTCTACTCAAAAAATATGGGATGGGATGAGCTTGATTAAGATGCACTTAGTGGGCCTCTCTTGTTTCTGTCCTACTACTGACTGATCACTCTTTTCTCTTGAGAACATGTAGTACTATATAATATGAATGAAGATGTCTCTCTTTTGTGACCTTGTGCATTCAGAAAAGGGAAGATAATTGTCATATGACTGAGTCTAGGAAGTCTTCACGAGGAAGTTAGGAAATGACTGGTACACCAGTAAATCCCTAACTTCTCCCTATGAAGAGGGAAATATTCACACCCCACTATATTGAGAGCCCCTTGGTCACAAGCAAAGTGCCTTTATAATTAACATTTCCCCACCACTCAACACTTTGAGATAAGCCAGGTCAGGAAACAGATACCATAAGAACTACTGAAACTCTATGGTTATAGGAGTATAATAACTTGAATATAATCATATAGGATATAGTAACAGAATCTTGAAAGCCTGGTAGAAATTCATTCTCTCCCTTCCTTTCACACCAAAGAGAGTCAAGGTGGGAGAATCTTCAGCTTCTTTTGCACTCCACCTGTATTTTCAGACTAAGATGATATTTTCATATGGCTGCTGTATATTTTCTTCAGTGCTCATGTAAACTGCCTCCACAGCCTTGATATTTAGGCTGATAAAGGATTCGAAACCCAGGAGTAAAAATCTCTGATAGGGCAACAATCCCATTTTCATACAACTAGGTTTCAGTTATATGCATCAGCACCATCTGCTCTTTCAACATTAAGTCATGGATAAGCAAATCTTTTTCCATATGGATCTTCAGAAGCTTAAGGCCAAAGTCACAAGCAATTTAATCACAAAAATCCAGGATGAAAGTGTCAATCCTATTTTCCCTGGAAAAAGTCAATCCAGTGCCCACAAGGTATGGATTGATCTGAGCTGTTTCTTTATATCATTAGTCCTTGTTTGTTCTGCTTGTATGATGTCCAAGTCTCTATGTACACTCTTATCTGGAAGATTAACTATGAGTTATTGTAGGGATAGGGATTGTAGGGAAAGGGCTCAGGACCTCCACTTGAGGGAGCCAGTTCAC
Organism: Protobothrops mucrosquamatus; assembly: GCF_001527695.2. NCBI lineage: Eukaryota > Metazoa > Chordata > Lepidosauria > Squamata > Viperidae > Protobothrops > Protobothrops mucrosquamatus. The sequence continues at coordinate 18,002 of NW_015392167.1, read as the reverse complement.
CCAATCCTTGTGCATGAATGTGTAAACACAAATTCCATTTCAATTAAATTAATTTTAGGATAAGCAATAGCATGCAAAGTGCAGAAAAGGAGTAAGAAATAGTAAGCTAAAGAAATTAAAGCAATGAGATGAGATAAAGAAAAGTAAACAAAGCTACAACAAGCTGATATCAACTCAATCTTTATTGTCTTAAAATCTTTCTAGTCTGACCAGCAAATCTTGCTTCCCTGATATTAATATGTCAGCCTATCAAGGTAGACCAGATCAGGAAAACAACTCTACAAGTTTGACTGGAGCTAACCTTCACTGAAATAGGCTAGAGCAGGATTTACTGTACTTCAAGATAGGTGGACCTCAGTCCCCAGAATTCCCCAGTTTATCCAAGGATATCTCTGTGGCTCTCTGCACCATGTGTATGTCTGCATCATGCACCATACACAAACCATCTTGAGTGATCTAAACTTCTCACCTCTCTTTTTGAGATCTTTTCAATTTCATCCAACTATGACTTTCTTAGCCTTCCTGTGCCTCTTGACCTGTCCATTCTTTTTTCACATATCTTTTTGGTGGTTTGATCTTCCTTTATTCTCTATGACCAAATCACCTTAACATACTTTTTTTTAATAAATTACCCTTCATTTTTGCATTCAACAGTATACATAGATTTAGGAACTATTTATTCTTTATATTTTCCTGTTTTATCCCAAATACTTCTAATGTACCCCATTCCTATTGCATTCAACTTATTTTAGGTTTCTCTTAATACACCCAATTTTCACTTATTATAATAATAATAATAATAATAATAATAATAATAATAATAATAATAATAATAATAATAATAATAATAATAATAATAATAATAATAATAAAGTTGGAAGGGACCTTGGAGGTCATCGAGTCCAACCCCCTGCCCAGGCAGGAACCCTACACCATTTCAGACAAACGGCTGTCCAGTCTCTTCTTAAAAACTTCCAGTGTT
>NW_015392167.1:12948-15381 GCF_001527695.2 Protobothrops mucrosquamatus | reverse complement strand
TTCACCATTGAATTTCATTTTGTTAGATAGCGCCCAGTGTTCAAGTCTGTCCAGGTCCTCCTGTATCCTAAGCCTGTCTTCTGGAGTGTTGGCTATTCCTGCCAGCTTGGTGTCATCTGCAAATTTGATGAGTTCCCCATCTATCCCCTCGTCCAGATCGTTGATGAAGATGTTGAAGAGCACTGGGCCCAGAACAGAACCCTGGGGCACCCCACTACAAACTTCCCTCCATGTAGATGCGGTTCCATTGAGGACCACACACTGAGTATGGCCGGTCAGCCAGCTACGAATCCATCTGGTGGTGATGCTGTCTAACCCATATTTTTCTATCTTATCGAGTAGTAGGTTGTGATCTACTTTATCAAATGCCTTACTGAAGTCCAAGTAAATTATATCCACAGCATTCCTCTGATCCACTAATTTTGTCACTTGGTCAAAGAATGTAATAAGGTTTGTCTGGCATGACCTGTTTTTGACAAACTTGAACGTAACAACAAAAACAGAAGCATATTCTTACATAAAGCTGTATTGCTTTCATTTGACAAATATTCATTCCTCAAAAGAGGCCACATGAAACTCATTTTTAGTCTCAAAAGATGCTACCAGACTCTTTTTGAATTTTGACTAGCATAGACTAATACAAGCCTACTCATACAATAGACCACGCACCATCCATTACATTTCTACCAACATTTGCATGTCTTTACATTTCTCCATCTATTTTTCAATCTTTAGCTTTTCACCAATTGCACAGAAATTGCAATATTTCACTCATTTTCCCTGTCAAACATAGTTATCTTGGTCTTTGGTACACTAGTTTTCAGATTCATCCCCATACAATCTGTCTAACCTTCACAGCAGACCATGCTGGTCCTTAGCCAACAACACAGCATGATCTGCATACAAAACCACACATATACTGACATCACAAACCAACACATTTTAACATTATCACAAAAACTCATTTATACATTTTCCAAAATTACATTATTTGAAACGTTTGCTAAATGTTCCATTTATTATTACACCTGCTTCTGTCATATATTACTCTTGTTATTGTACTCGCTCCACTTCTATATTCATGAAAAGATCACCAACTCTGTTCTATTCAATCTATCATATACTTTCTTTAAAAATATAATACATATTCTTCCTCATATTCATACATTCCTCAATGACTTGCTGAAGATTATTTCCTAGATTTACCCATTGTCAGTTCCTGTAACCTTCAATCATAATTCTGCCAAACACCTTCCAGGAACATTTTAACTAATCCCTTGTAGTATTTATATTCACACTTGCTATATTTCTTTTGCAGAAGGGAAAATTAACAGTATTTTTCCAATGATTAGGCACAATACTTAGACTCTCACATGTTAAGTTGGCATAGTTAATCCATAAGCAATTCATTCATTCACTCACTCACTCACTCACTCACTCACTCACTCACTCACTCACTCACTCACTCACTCATTCATTCATTTTATATGGTTGCCCATGTCAAACACATGTTGCTGGGTGGCTAACAATGCTTAAAAACAAAATAAAAACAATATATCGAAAGTATAAATAATGTATTCTTCAACCAAGAAAAAACTAATCAACAACTATTAACTTAGCCATGATATAGACCCATTGTTGCATCTTCAATAGATTATTCCTAAATGGAACCTAACACTCATTTTTTTAAGTTTGAAAGATTGGAAAATGTCAATATACCACTTACAGAGTTGTGCCATCCTACAGCTTTCTTCTTTTTATGTCTCTCAAATCACTGTTTATTGCCATTTATTTTTTTAAAAAAATATCGGAAGTGTGTTTTCCAAGGCCCCAGGCTCAACAATAAAACCAGGTCTGTAAAGCATTATGAAAAGACTAGGGCCAGTTTAATCTCTGGGAAAAGGAAGCAACAGAGAGCAAATACCATGACAGCAAAGACTTTCTTCCTGGGTTTCCCAGATAATACTCCCTTTCTATGTGTCCCTAGCAGATAGAACCCAGAGCATGCCTCTCTTGTTGGATCTAAGAGGATGGGTAGAGGGAGAGACGGTTCCATAAGAAATCCAGTCCCAAGGCATGAAGGGCTTTATAGGTCATAGCAGCACTTTGGATTAACCAGAAAGCTTACTGGCAACAATGCAGAAGAATAGAGGTATCACATACAATAGGTATCACATAGTATATGTTGAACAACAGTCATCCATAACTGTGTGTTGTTGCATTTTGAACCAGCTGAAATTTCCAAATACTCTTCAAAAGCAGCACCATGGAGAGTGCTTTGCGGTAATTTGATTGGGAGGTGACCAAAGCATGAGTGACTGTGAGCAGAACTTGCCAGTCCAGGAACAGGCACAATAGATGCATAACACATAGCTCTCCAAAGGTCCTCCTAGACATCATTATGCTTTTTCCGAACTCTCTCTTCTCATTCTC
>NW_015392167.1:0-11865 GCF_001527695.2 Protobothrops mucrosquamatus | reverse complement strand
AAACATAGAACTATGACCAACCTATGAATTCTAACTTTTATATGTACTCATAACAACCCCAAAAGCACCAATTCTTTCTGACATATAGTTTATCCACTTCATTTACAATTAACCCTACATCTTCCTTTTCTACATATATTAATAAACTTCACTCCACTAAGATCAGACTACCTTTATTTGAATTAATTAATCCTGCCTCTTTCTTTTACTTTCACAGACATAAAAACTATAACATTTAAAAAAAACTATTGCAGTATTTAATTCATGTCCTTTACTTTTTACTCCACTTACATTCCAATTTGTGATCTTCCATATGGTCTCCTCTGTGTCCACAACAGGCTTTAGTTCAGGGATCCCCAACTCCCAGGCCACAGCCCAGTACTGGGCTGTGGTCCGTTCAAAACCAGGTCACAGAAGTAGAGGGTGAGTGTGTGCATGCACAGTTGCACTTGCATGAGCAGCGGGTGAGCGGGTGCATGCAAAGCTCCATTTGTGCAAGCATCAGGTGTGCATGCCCTCCACTCACATGGAACCATCCCTTCTTCCCCTCTCCTCACCAATCTGCAAAGTCAGAAAAGTTGGGGAACAATGTTTTAGTTAATGTAGGTTTTAATAGTGATGTTGTTTTTGTACACTTCACAATATTTCAAGAACTACAGGTATTCCTTGTTTAGTGAGCATTCACAGTTATGAAAATGATGAAAAAATAACTTTTTGACCAATCCTCACAATTACGACCTTCTCAGGTTTGCAAAGGAAAGCTGAAGAAACATAATAACCATAAATGCAGTTTTACTTAGCAACTGCTCTGCTTAATGACCAAGTTGCCACTCCACTTGTGATCACTAAACAAGGACTATCTGTACTATTACACTGAGTGGTTATCTTCTCTTCTATGTTCTTTATATATATATGTGGGTGTGTGGTTGTGGGGGGGGGAAGGAGAGAGAGAGAGAGAGACAGAGAGAGAGAGAGAGAGAGAGAGAGAGACAGAGAGAGAGACAGAGAGACAGAGAGAGACAGACACAGAGAGAGAGTACATAGACCCATTTATTATATGTGACATGACTCACTGAATAAATAGAACTAGAAATCTGGACAGTGATATCATTAACCACATATGATGACTGATCATACCTGCCTTGAAAAATAAAGAAGGGCTGGTTATTCAACCCTTCCTGGCTCAAACAAAAGAGATCTAGCAGAAGCTGCAAAACAAATATTGCACCCCACTGATTAGAGCTTTCCTGTTTCCATTTGATTTCTAAACTTTAACCTCGTTCTCTTTATTCTTTTCTTCTCTATAATTGGCTCAAATATTCAGAAGTTAAGGACAATATAAGCAAAGAAGGGAACTAATCTGATATTAGGCTGTGTTCTGAAATTCATTCTGCCAGCAGGATTCCTTATTAGCAGATAACAAGTAGTTCCAACTTGCTGGTCTGAACAAATAGTTCACATAATGAGCTGTCCCAAATCCAGAGTCATGGACCAGAGCTCACCTTCTCTCTATTATTGCTGAAAAGCACAGGTCTTTCTCTCTGGTCTGGAATCTAGAAACAGATAGCAGATTCCTAATGAAGATTCAAGGAGTAAAATAAGAAATGTAGACAGATATCTTCCAACATACTGATGAGGCACCTGCTAAATTAACCCTAACGACAGTCCTATTGGTGAACTTGAGTTTCTGTCTGACCATCAGATTGAAAGCATTTCCTCTGAATTTAATTATGTTTACTAGAAGAAAACAATGGATTTTTAAAGAATAGTCACTTGGATTTCAAGAGTGAAGCGTTGCTATTTTCCTGAGAGTGCACTCGTTTCCTTTTATCCTCTTTCTCACTATTATTCTACCCTACCTTTTTTTCATTATATTTATTACTGAGTGTTAGAAATAGGCATGGTTATGATCGTTCTAGGATAGGATAATTCTAAAAAGACCATCACTTTATCCAACTGCTTTCAAGTTACAGCACAGACTTCCTTAGAGTTGTTGGCTTGGTAGTTCCAGACAGTTAGAGATAAGCAGACTAGAAAACAAAAGCTGTAAGTGGTATGAAGATGAGTCATCCCACCCAACAGCTTCTCTATACTAGCTGAAGATGCCAACCATGCTTAATTTACACAGTTCCTCCATTGTACTACAAAGCCTGCATGATTTCTGCTGCTAGAGATATTTCCCAGATGTACAAAGAAGGCATATTCATACAACCCTCATTTGGAGAAGATTTGAGAATTATGGAAGACGCTGAGGATCGTTATGATCCCTCTGTTAATCTTCTGCTTTTTATCCGGCTTCCTTCCCTTGCTTCATATGCCTGTGAAAACTAGTCAGGAACATCTTACTTGCAAATAAGCAGCTTGATCATGGTTTCATAAGAGTAACTTAGTTAAGTTGGGCAGCTATAGAAATTGAATTGCAGTAATAACTGTGAGAGGGACCTCGGAGTCCTAGTGGACAATCACCTAAATATGAGCCAGCAGTGTGCTGCAGCTGCCAAAAAGGCCAACACAGTGCTAGGCTGCATTAACAGAGGGATAGAATCAAGATCACGTGAAGTGTTAATACCACTTTACAATGCCTTGGTAAGGCCACACTTGGAATACTGCATCCAGTTTTNCTAGTTTAATGAAGAGAAGGACGAGGGGGGACATGATAGCAGTGTTCCAATATCTCAGGGGCTGCCACAAAGAAGAGGGAGTCAAGCTATTTTCCAAGGCGCCTGAAGGCAGGACAAGAAGCAACGGGTGGAAACTAACCAAAGAGAGAAGCAACCTAGAACTAAGGAGAAACTTCCTGACAGTTAGAACAATTAACCAATGGAACAACCTGCCTCCAGAAGTGGTGAATGCTCCAACACTGGAAGTTTTTAAGAAGAGACTGGACAGCCATTTGTCCGAAATGATACAGGGTTTCCTGCCTGAGCAGGGGGTTGGACTAGATGACCTCCAAGGTCCCTTCCAACTTTACTACTACTACTATTATTATTGTTGTTGTTGTTGTTGTTGTTGTTATAGTTAGTAATTCTGTTTCTATAGGCTTCAGTTCTAATCTCATTTGAAATATTCACTTTAGTGCGATTCTTTACAATGGAAGATCTTTAGAAGAACATGCACATTTTATTTTTGCATGAGAACTAGCTGCATGAATGTGTGCATTCGCAGCTTTTAGTCAGTGTTCCCTGCAATCTTGCATTTAGAAACAATATTCAGAATTCCAAAAACTCTTTATATGCCACTCGACGTCTTAAATAAGTAATCAAATGATTGTATCTGAAGAGGTACAAGGAGCAACCATCCCCCCCCCCGGCCCAGCAACAAGGTAGCTTGCTATGTTTTTCTAACGTCTAACCCAAGTTCCAGAGTGCTGGAGTTCTTCAAAAAGTAAGTGATGAAGAAGGGGTAGGACCTGGTGGAGTGGTAAGCAGACCCAAGGCCTGCAGAGATTAGGTGGGGGATGGAAGGAAGATAGGTGGTGGGGGGGGTTGCAGTGTCCTTATAGTGAGTCTTAAGGGCAAACAACTATGGGGGTTCTGTATTGGCCATAACTTCATGACTAGGTCATAAGTGGCTTTAGAGGGGTCCACCATAGCTTCAAACAGCTGCTAAGTGATTAAGCAATGACTACCTGTACAAAGCTTGCTAAGTTTTGTACAAACTTTCTATGTGGTTGTGTGTATATTATTTATTTTTATTTATTAAATTTGTTTGCTGTCCATCTCACCCACGAGGTGACTTATATATGCAAAAAGGGAACAAAGTGTCCATAAAACTATTTTCTTGCCAATCTTGCACGATACCAGTTCAAAATAAGAGCAAATGCAATATTCATTTAAGTAGCTACATTTTTCAATGTTTTTATATTTAAAGTAAAGGATGTGATAGTTCCATCCCATTTTATCTTCATGGAAAGACAATGTTTAGCTCAATGACACTCAGAGAACTTTGTGGCTGAGGAAAAATTTGATCTTCAGTCTCCAATTCTTGATCTGATTCTTTGATTATTTCCAGGCTTAAAAGTGCTGGAGAGAAGCATTTTTCAAATGGTAAGGAAATTTCTTCTTCTGACCATATGTTGGATCTCAGTTTATTCACCCATATTCATCCCATAACTCTCTCAAAATGTGAATTCATAATATCACTGCTTCATTCGCATCTGGTTGAGAAGCAAGATGAGGCTGGTTGCAGTCTTTGTATTGGCCCACTTGGGCCAACATTTCTTGGTAGTCTCCTGTAGATGAAAAAAAAGGAAAAGAAAAAGATTATCCTGAATCAAGTTCATTTTCTGGAGACTCTATGGATATAACCACACAATTTTCTCGTGAATAGTGCAGAACAGGTTTACCCTGATCTTCTTCCAATATATCAGGTCCTAGGCAGGCCTTATTCTTCTTAAGTTCTCAGTCCAGATGAACTTGACAAGGTTACTAGCTTAGACTTCATATAATAATAATAATAATAATAATAATAATAATAATAATAATAATAATAATAGTGATGATGATGATGATGATAAAGTTGGAAGGGACCTTGGAGGTCATCTAGTCCAACCCCCTGCTCAGACAGGAAACCCTATACCATTTCGGACAAATGGCTGTCCAGTTTCTTCTTAAAAACTTCCAGTGTTGGTGTATTCACCGCTTCTGGAGGCAGATTGTTCCACTGGTTAATTGTTCTAACTGTCAGGAAGTTTCTCCTTAGTTCTAGGTTGCTTCTCTCTTTGGTTAGTTTCCACCCATTGCTCCTTGTCCTGCCTTCAGGTGCTTTGGAAAATAGCTTGACTCTCTCTTCTTTGTGGCAGCCCCTGAGATATTGGAACACTGCTATCATGTCCCCCCTCGTCCTTCTCTTTGTTAAACTAGACATACCCAATTCCAGCAGCCGTTCCTCATATGCTTCAGCCTCCAGTCCCTTAATCATCTTTGTTGCTCTTCTCTGTACTCTTTCTAGAGTCTCAACATCTTTTTTACATCGTGGTGACCAAAACTGGATGCAGTATTCCAAGTGTGACATTATCTCTATGTTATATAGATAACATAGAGATAATGGATTGCCAAGGACGTCAAAGCACAACTACCAAGACATTATACCATGGGCCCCAAACATTATTCCATTGATTTCAAAATGTACTAGGTCCGTTCATCTGAATTTGGAGGTCCTCCCACTTATTCTGTTGAATATTTGTCTTAGACTCAAATTCTTGTTGGACCACATTGTTATAGCATAATATAATCTAGTGATGGCCAATGAAACCTATGCCATATTAGTTGTGTGTGCTGGGCATTGCTATACTGGGCAAGTGTGCAAAAGCTAACATTGAAAGATAAACTCACTTTTATACGACCTCAAGACCCTTGAAACTCCAATACAATCCATCACAAACTGGACTAGCATGTTGTCCTGCTTCTCCTATTAACAGTGCTTTCTTATCTACAGCAAATATTATCCCACATTTTGAGAGTTGAGATTACAAGGGAATTGACCCAGTTCCTGAAGGCAACATACACTTTAAAAAATTAATCAAAAGGAGAAAGTCAAAAGTGATGTTATAATATACCTAAGTCCATGATTCTGCACATCGCCAGGCAGAGGACCAAGATCTCTATCACATTTTAGCTGTAATTACTATCATTCTAATGGTACAGTATTTTGCCAATTTCCAAGTGTTCTCTTCTGTTTTGTAGATTTCATCTTCAGAGAAGCTTTTCTGACAATTCTGATTTTGTATTTAGTGTTTAATTAGACTTAATTATTTTGCTATGCAGGTTCATAGGTTCAAGAGAGCCTATGACCTTTCGCACTTGCATCTAACCATGGCACAAACTTCATTTTTGTTGCTGTAACACTGGTTAATCTCATATACAAGGATATAAAGCCATCCCCTCTGTTTCTAGGGCGAATGGGTATACGTGTGTGTTTTAAATAGGTACTCAGCTGGCTTTGTCTGGGGTCAGAAGTCAAGCAGAGTTGGGCTTGATTACTATTTGGATGGGAGCCTAAGGTTGTAAGGTAAACTTCAACAAAGTGCTTCTAGGAGGCAATGACAAGCTTCTTTTATACTGTTGCCAAGAAAACTTCATGATTGTGTCTATCGGGAGTTGTGTTTGATTCAAAGGAGACTTTATCTTGAGTAACACCTTAAAGGTAGAAGCTGACATGTCAGGATTAATTTGGATTGAATTCCAGTACACTCAATCGAAGCCTACCTATTTCTATTTCAGGAAAGATTACAAAAAATATGGCTTAATGATAGGTGTTATTTCTGTTTAATATTTTTGTTGGCACCACCTTAGTTTTCCCTTGGTTCAAAGAAAGATAGCATCTTTATCTTTAGAAAGAGCAAAAGGAAGTCTTCTAGGAATGAAAGTGTCTATCACGACTGTTAGGAAATGAGTTAATATCTAATTGATCCATATGCATCCTGTACTGAAAATCAAAAGTTCCTACCTGCTGTTCTTGCCAAAATTGAAACCTGTATCTATTTATATGTCATAAACATTTGCGAATTGTCAAATGCCTAAAGCATTATTCTAAAATAGAAGTAAAGAGATTTGGTATCTTTTAATACCATTCTGCACACCAGATAAAGTGGATTGTATTCTAAAATCCCAGCGTCATCATAAATCAACTTCTTTAGGATGCTGTAAGATTTCAATTGATAAAATAGATTAAGGCCACATCCACACCGCTGGTTTCCTGTGCTTCTCTTCCATTCTGGAGCAATAGCACGGCCTTATTGTGTATCCAAAATGGGTCTTTTCTGTGTTTCTGTACATACAGCAACATTCTGACAGCTATGATTCATAGTTCCCTTAGATGAAATTCCAGACCTGCCCAACATTATCTGATATGTGAAAAACTCCTTCAACTGACATGCATGATTGATTACTCCATGCACTGCTTCCCTCCCACTCATTGTTCTATTGACCAAATGGTTTTTTTTTAAAAACGAAAATCTTTGAAACAATGACTTAACTCAGTTATCTATTGACCACTAGCTGGCAGCAAAGAGAAAGAGTTTGTGCCTCCTGACTGCCATCTAATGGTCTTCCAGGTTTGTGCAACCTTTAAATGAATACTGTTGAAAAGGTGGAGTTTGAGAAAGAAATCATCAACAGGGATTGATGTGGGAGTTGTAAACTACTCTATGTCAAGAAAGGAAAGGAAGAACCAGGGCTTCTAGGAACAGTAGCCACTGAGAAGAGAATTTCCTTCCATTTGGGTTACAAACATACAAGAGACAAGACATTTCATTTACACTTCCAGTGACATGTATTAAACCAGGGACAGCCAATTTCACAATTTCCCATTCCCAAGATTACTAGTTTATGATTTAAGTTAAGTCATTGTTTCAAGGATATTTTTTTAAAAGAACACCTACTATAAAACTCTCCTGTCTCAGATCTAATAAATGAGATGCAGTTGATGGCATGTAGACATGTCCTCTAGAAATGGTTAGTGGGCTGTCCTTACTTTGGGCCAAGAAGATTCTATGCACACATAGAAGCTAGCAGTTAAATGTAAATACCTCCCTGACTACCAGTTACTATCATTGCAAAATGCCATGAGTATAACTGAAACTGCATGGAATTCTCGTTCCAATATATTTGGAGGGTAACAGGTTGAGAAGAGTCAATCTAAAGCTGTGGAAAATGGGCAAATCTTGGAACATCCTCAGCCTAAAATTTTCTTTCATTGAAACAGACTTTGTACAATGCTTAGCTCAGAAGTTTAATTTTCATTCCTTTTTACTCCCCAGGTTCAGACTATTGATCTGCTTGTTCTGCTCCTCCATCTGGAGTCCAACTCAGAATCATTTATCTTTGTTGCATTTGTTATTCTAAGTTCTGGCATTCAGCACGTTCTTTCATCATGGGACTCAGTGCTCCCCAGATCGCTTGGGCTGAACTGGCTCTTAGTTCTCTCTTGCTGGATATATGGACTTTATCTTGCTATGATTGGTTTAAGCTTGTTCTCTCTTTCCAAACCCTCACATTCTCTAGACACAGAAACAGGATCTCAAAACCTTATCAATAGGACAATTGAGACTTGGCAATTGAAACTTCTTTATCCTAGTCCAGTACTCTAACCATTTACATTATACTGTCTCTCAAATGAAATTCTCTCCATTTTCCAGGTACTGTCAGGCTCATCTGGCCTGAGAGTTTCTTCAGGAAACCAAAAGATGGTTACAATTAAAGCAGCCACTTCAGCTGGGCATGGGAGACAGATCTATATCCCAGCTTGTACCTCTTAGCATTTAAAATCCTGTAACCCCCATATGACTTTCTTGCCATCAGAAATATCAAGTCAGACTTTTGTCTTTGCTACCAGTAGTAGGTGCCACACATTTTGTTTTCTTTATAGCAACTGTTATTCATAAGTACTTAAATTACATCAATGGAGCTTTCAAAGCTAAGCAATTTCAATTCCTCTCTTAGTGCTATCCAGCCTCACACATGCATAATTATTGCGTATAATTATATATATATATTATAATTATTGTGTATAATTATATCTAGCTATATAGAACTATTTCTATATAGACATCACTATAAACAAAAAGGACCAAGAGCATTCACTTGTTTCCTTTAGAACAGACATGTCAAACTCGCGACATCACGTGACGTCGCGCAATGTATCGGACCTTTTTTGCCATTGCCGGCAATGGGGTGGGCGCGGCTCCGGTATGATGAAACCGGCCCACGGGCCGGCAGTTTGACACCCCTGCTTTAGAATGCATAAAACCAACCGTCTTTCTTTTATGCCTATTTCTCAGCTTACTTTCTAAATACTGCACTTGTTCCAACCAAAGGCATGCATCATTAAACCCACTAACTTATCTCTGTATATTTGAGAAAGAGTTAGATAAATCGATCCTTTATTTCTTTTCCCATTTTTGGAGTATAATGGTTTGCTTTCAGTCTCTGTGTCCCTAAGCTCATATTTAAGTCAGGATGTCTTGGATTAAGCTGAAAATAATTTTTCCTCAATATTATACTAATGAAGCAGCCATAATGCATTGTACAAATCTGAAAAAGTATGATTACCTTGCCTTCAGCTTTATATCTTAGCAACATCCAAAGTGGGGGTAACCATGGTTGGCATATTCCTGTTCAGAAAAAGGTTGCAAACCTGCTCCAAGCTGCTGAAGCCACTTTAATCTTTAGTGAAAACCAAGGGTCAATGATACACCTTGAAGCTTTCATGGGCTCCTTCATGGGAAAAGCAACCCTCTCCTTTTCACAAACTTGGAATCTACTATCCTATAGTGCTTTTACCTTGTTAGGTTTCAGATGGAATTGATTGGCCATCAAACCAACTTAGCTTCTTGATATAATTACTAGGGGAAAATAGAGCTTATATCACACTCAAATTGCTTATATCACACTCAAAATTCCCAGATGTCATTACTCAGTAATTTAGTATACATATGCCAAGTGGATAGGAATATTATTTGCGTATTTATGGTAGCACTAACCAAATATCCTGGAATACTCTTAGGCATAAATGATCACTAAAGTGAATGCATATTTGTCCTTTCAGCATAAATATTTTTAAGAAAATTGTGCCAGAATATCTTGTGCAGTTTGAGTCTGTAATCCAACCCAATGATCTGATCCAGTCAGCATGGGATGGTACACCTCTGATAGTACATATTGTAATAAATGTATTGGGGCAATTCACATCTGCAAATTAATCACTTGATATTTCTCAAGTGACCATGGTGACTGTTTCCTCCGACACTTTGTTTAATTTGGCACAGGCTGATGTGGAAAATTATTTGCATGAAACTCAGACATGATTCACTTTGATGGTTGATTTACACATGTAAGTCATGTCATCATGTTAAAAGCTAATATGCATTAAGGACACCAGATGAGTAGTATTTACTTATTCATATCTTGTGCTTCTTCCATTATAGAACCAGAGGCAGAGTGCTGCCAGTTTGCAAACTGTCTCTCAAGAAGATCATGACCAGATTAAGAAAAAAAAATGGTTTACAAGAGGGTTGAATTGATGAGGAACAGGAAGTTTTTTTCACCCTCTCCCTAGACCTCTTCCCTCCTAAATCCTCAGCCTTACCAACAAAGACACAGCTGAGGCTACTAAGTTGTTCTGGAGACCATGTGGTATTTATGGATAGGGAAATCCTCTTTCATTTGCAGCTCAGAAATGCAGTATTCAGAGTACAAGCTTTTATTCATTTACTAAAAAAAACTTTAGGTAAACTTCATTCAAATTAGAACTGTAGCTTCAAAAGAGCTGCAGTGTGACTGACAATTTAAGATTACACATAATAACAGCAATCTATTAGAGGGCCCTCTGAGAGTCTTTACTGCTACAGGAACAGCAAGTACTAAGGAAGAAGAACATATGAAATGGGAGTTTTAACAAATGGGGCTGTCCCATAACCTACAGCCAAGCATGTGGGGGAAAACTGTGTAGCCTTTGAATATGGAAGGCATGGGATGTGTCACACCAAAAGGAGACAAGAAACTGCAACTTTCGTTTATCTGCTAAATGACTGAGTAGATCAAATTGAGCCAGCTGTTCTCTTTTTGTTCCTCGGGTGCATTAATTACAAATCTCGCTGGCAAATTTTATACAACCAACTTCTAAAGCCAATTAAAGGCCGAAAAGTTAGAACAGAGACAAATCCTGCCTCACTGGTGGGCCAGAGATCTGCAATTTCCACATTCTTCAGAGTTGTTCCTGAAAAGGTCTTTAATTATGGAGATCATAAAAGTGCTGTAATTAATGCCATCCTATTAATATTGGTTTGCATGGAGGGAAAAGGGGAGAAGACCAGGTGTCAAAAGATATAATTCATGACCCTGCCACCAGCTGGATTTTGGGTGTAGAGGCAGCTTGTTCATGGATTCCCCTGTGGCCTCCTGAGCCCCCTCCTCCTCCTCCTCCTCCTCAAACCTCAAATGAAGATGAGAGGAAGGACCATTAGTTTAGTCTTTAAGAGATGGGTTTCCTCTATTTGATTGGAAGAAGTTAGGAGTAGTATCCCCCAAATTCCCAACACCATGCTGAGTGGGAATGTTAGTCATTGTAGTTCCAAGTCATCAGGAGGCCATCTGCCTGGTAAATACTCTTATACAAGAAAAAGAAAAAAATACAGCATAAACATTATCATCAGGATAAAAAGAATGACAGTTTCTATAAATAATACCTTCCTACTGAAAGCAAGAGTCTGTTGGTGAGACAGGCAGGCACAAGAGCAACATACAAAGGTTTGGTTTCATGCAATCTTTTAAAAATTATTTGGCTTTCCCCCCTTTCTCTGGAAAGTCATGACATCCCCCTTGCTTAGCTCTGCCTATTCCCAGCCCCTGCTCTTTCTGCTTCTGAGGCTGTCGTTTTCATTTCCTGTCTATTGTCTCTGGTTGTCTTTCCCCCCCCCTGTTCTGCCCTTTGTTATTCAGCTACTGTCACTTCCAATATGGATTCTTATTAATGCTGGCAGAATTTGTGTGTAGTTTGGCAATCCCTTGCTAGTATCATAACATTTTAGGATGAAGTGCCCAATTAACTGGTGAACTTCTTTTTCATGACTACTTATTTCACTATTGTGAGAGAAGCGGACTGCAGAAACAATGGAATGGGTCAGAATAAATTCATAGCAAAGTGTTTATTGTAATTCACTTATATACGTGTGGTGTACAAGGAACACCCCTTCAACCATCGTGAAGCCCCAGCCTAGAAATAATAAAATGGCATATTCATTAGATCAGTTCTGAGTATATAAAATTAAAATACCCCTATTATTTGCATCATAATCCTTAGCACCAAACAGCTGCTTTTGGGCTAGAGGGCCCTCCACACATCTAAAATCTATGGTTATCACTTGGC
>NW_015392166.1:12583-23122 GCF_001527695.2 Protobothrops mucrosquamatus | reverse complement strand
AATATTGAGTGGGGAATATTAAGAGTATTCAGCATGTGCATTAAAGAAACCAGCTGAGGGACAGCATCAAAAATGGACTTGAAACAAAGAAGCAGCTCCCAGTGGCAGGAAATATCTAGACTGAGTACCTTTTAAACGCTAGAAGAACAGGAGCCCCTCTCTTCATGGTATAGGGGGTGCACAAGCGTGTGCCTGGAACGTCTCAGATCAGCCCAACACAATGCAGATGAGAGCTCCATTTGAGAAGTATGGATTTCAATAGGTAAGTGTTCAATACTTGAGATACTCATATACTGTATTCTCTGCTGAAATCTCTAAAAATCTTGTTTTAGCTGGATCAGCTCCCCCAAAAGGCTTCTGATAAAATATATTGGGTGATATTAGCTGCTGAGGGAGGATGGAGTGGTTATCCAATCCAGATTGGGGAAAGGTGCTGTAATTTTAATGGAAAAGAATATATTTTCTGATAGGGGTATGTATGGAATATGTACATGTATATGTGTGTCTGTGCATGTTTTTTCTATACCTTTTGCTCAGTATGTATTATTAATCTTCCAATTCAACTTCAATTGTGCTTGTAAGCATTGCATTAAATATTCTTTCTCTTTCATTTTGTTTTCTTATTTGCTGGCTTCTGGATGGCATAAAAGTGAGAAAATAGCCTTTTGAGATATACTCCTAGGCAAGTCAGTATAGACTTGGTATGCCTGAACATTAAGTTGTACGGCACATTATATCCTCTGCATGAAATCAGCATGTTGTGAGAACGTTTGCACACACAGCAAGATGCCCCACCCAGAAGTGCTCTGGTATTATTGACAGGTTAAGGAGTCCAACACAAGAATTTGCAACACAGGGAGGGATAGCTAAAAGCAAAAGGTAATATTAATCACAATAACTCCACCAGGGAAAGGTAGAAACACAAGCATTCATTTGTCACTTGATTATTTGCATCTGTGTAGTGGAGTAATTTCCATAGCTATATGTGGGCAGTGTATTGACTGATGTATTTCTAGCAAGGAAAACTGTGTTTGAGATTGATTGATTATGTGCCATTATCCATGATGACTCCTGTCGACCGCATAGATAGATTTTCTCCATGACAGTCTTTCCTAACCTGGTCTTTCAAGTCTCCCAATGGTGCACTCATCACCATTGTAATTAAGTCCAGTCACATTGCTGCTGGGTTGTTGTCTTATTCTCTTTCCTTGCACCTTCTCCAGAGAGCTGGCTCTTCACATAATGTGTCCAAAACAGGACACATTTATGCCTTAAATAAAAACTCTGGGTTGATGTGGTTGATGATCCATTGGTTTCTTTTCTGGACTGTCCACAATATTCTCAGGAGTGAGACACTAGAACAGTGGTGGCGAACCTATGGCACGCATGCCAGAGGCGGCACTCAGAGCCCTCTCTGTGGGCACGCGTGCCGTTGCCCCAGCAGAGTTTGCCAGAGTAGTGAGCACATGGCGTTCGGAAGCAACAGGGCAGGAAGTGAGCAAGCAAGCGGCATTGCCCCCCCGGGGATGCCCCAGAGATGGCAAGGGACGCCCCGGCCACGCTCACCCAGTCTGCCGTGACTTCAGCCATGCCCACCCAGTGGGCCACGCCCCCCACCCCCCCTGAGGGCACCATAATGCTGATACAGCCCCGGCACTTTGCGATAAATAAGTGGGTTTTCGATTGCAGTTTGGGCACTCAGTCTCTAAAAGGTTCGCCATCACTGCACTAGAATAAACATATTTCTTTGCATGGAGGGATATGGAGTTACAATTTTTCAGTGGGGATACAAGATAGTGGCAAAATGATGCAGAATTCTTTTCTGTTGGTTTTTCCCAAAGTTTTAAAAACCTGGCTATGTACCAGGGACTGATTAGATCGGACCTGGTTTGGTAAGAATTAGGATAGATTATATTGGTATTCTTTGAATTGGTCCTGAAAGAGGAGAAAAAATTGGTGATTGATACAACCTTTAAAGGTAGGAAGCTAGGGGTCAATATTATTAATACAATTGAAAGTTGTTATTAACACCTAACTCCTCCAAATATATGTACTTGTTAGATCAGCATAGTGCCATCCTTAAGTGATAGACTGATGAAGATTGTTTTGCTGGGCTTCCTGTCAGTTGAGAGGACACCGTGTTAACACAACATATTGTGTTATGCTATTATGGATATTTTAAGAAGAGATTGGACAACCACTTGTCTGAAATGGTATAAGGTTTCCTGCTTGAGGAGCAGGGGTTGAACTAGAAGACCTCCAAGGTCCCTTCCAACTCTTATTTTGTTTGTTTCTCTGAAAAAAAAAATGAAGGGATACTGCTGCTGCTTCACAGTTGTGCAAAAGAGATGCAGAAACATTTTGGTGCCAAGACACCTATCAGGTATGGGATTGTAGCAATTCTGTAATTGGAAATTACACTTGGAGTATTCATTTCCAACCAAAACATAGCATGCAAATTAATTAAATAAAAACATCTTGCCCAATGCAGATAATAGTTCTTTCAAGTCACCCTCTGTGGAATTACAACACCCATTTCTTATAGGAACTATAAGAACTATGTTGAATTCATAGTGATAGGTTACACTCTGGGTTTGGTTTTTAACAGCATAGAGCAGGGGTGTCAAACTGCCAGCCCATGGGCCAGACGCATCATGCGGAAGCCGCGCCCACCCCATTGCCAGCAATGGCAAAACTCCCGATACGTTGCGCGACATCATGTGATGTCGCGAGTTTGACATGTCTGGCATAAAGGAACAGTGGACTGAAAGTGGGTGATATTCATCAGTTCCCTTCTCGTAGTCAAACCCTTTCTTGTTGGTATTTTGACTGTGCAGGGCTGAGGGACTAAGGAAATTACTTGTACAGCTAGTCTCATTTACCAACTGTTCACAATTAAAATGGGATTAAAAATGTAACTTTGTGACCAGTCTATATAAACCTTTTTCGCCGAGCCCTGAAGGCCCATCTATTCCGTGCGGCCGGCCTGGCGTAGTTTGATTATGTTTTAGTGGGGGTTTTGTATGGGGTGTTTTTAGAACAGGCCTGTTATTTAATTTGATTTTAGCACAGAAACTATTTATTTATTATTGTGGTTTTTAGTATCGCCTGTTCACCGCCCTGAGTCCCATAAGGGAGATAGGGCGGTATATAAATTTAATAAATAAATAAATAAAATAAAGAAACCAAACCAAAGCTGAAATAAAATTGTGATGTTTCATTTAGCAGCTGCTTTCCTTAATGACTAAATTACCAGTCCCAATTGTACTACCTGTGTCCCCTTGACACCTCCTTTCATGTATTGGTAGATTGCAGAATCTGGAGTACTATCATACTGGTATAATGTATTAAATAAGTGAGATTTACCAAAGTATTCAGAGGCTGCCATAGAAATCTGGCTGTTCGGCAACATTTTAATTGATACCGTTATAGTATCAGTTACATTATAATTGATACTACAGATTGGCCATGACTTACAACCACAATAGTGACAAAAATTTACATCATAAATCATTGCAGTGATAAGTCACCTTGTGACCATCCTGATTTTACAGTCATTTTTACCACAGTCATATGTTGAGTCATCCTGCAGTCATAAATCAAGGCATGTAGTTGTAACAAATTCACTTTTCTCACTGACATTTTTAACAAGGAAGTGACAAAAAAAAATGCAATTCGCGATTACATGACTGTGAGCCACTACAACAGGTCATAAATGCGAGCCAGTTGTCAAGCATCTGAATTGAGATCAAGTAACTGCGGGGGGGGGGGGTAGTGCAGTGTTTTGTGACAGTTGGAAGTGCATTACAAATCATAAAGTGCCCTTTCCAAGACTATTGTTTATTTAAACTGTCATTAAGCAAATGGTTAGAAGTCAAGGACTACAGGTATTAGAGATGAGGAAAGGCAGGGGGCAATTACAATCAACTCTATTTCTGTTGTGGCTCCCCATTTATTAAACTATCTTTCTGGGAATGAAAATGCTTACATTGTTATGTTACCCCCATCAATTTCTTCCTATCCGGTCCATCAACTTCTGACTTAGATGTTGGCAGCTGCTGCTTATATTCTAACAGGGAGCTATTGAATTTTCCAGATTATTGTAGCTCAATTCTTTGAATCTTCAACTAAGCCAACCGGGCTTTCCCTATATACTAAGCCATGTATTGGGCAAATGCAAATACCAGGCCTTTAATAGATCTAGTTGTGTAATCTGTGTGAGCATAGCTGTAAACTGTAGGCGGTCCTTGTGGATGATTTCCATTTCTCTCTGTTTAAAATGAGAAGAAAAAGTGACACAACAGCAAGATGCAGAACCATAGTCAGCAGAGTATATAAGTGACCTAGAAACTGTGTTTGCAGCCTTGCAAATCGCCAGAAGATCGTGGCAGATCAGTCACTTGTTGCTTGAATGGTGTGATGCACACTCAGAACAGTGGCTTGGGTAGTATAGCAGGTAAGCTCCAAATCAGCCAGCAAAAAAATGGCTTGCAATGAGGCTCACTCCGAGCCAGCTTTTTGGGTGCTTCGAGGATCTGTTTTATATTAGCGTTTGACATTATTGTCTTTATTGTCCGTGGGATCCAGATGTGGTCAAATGCCAAGTACATTCATTGGAATCAAATTTCCTAAAACAAAAATTGCCGACATCCCATTTGATTGATTTCTGACAATATAAATGGATCCAACGAGATGGTTTATTTGGGTGAAATATTTACATTTTCTTTGGGTAAATAAATGAATGCACAGCCTAAGACTGTATAAGTGGCCTGTGACTGAATACAGGGTTGTTCTTGCACAGTGGCCTCTAAGTTAGAAAAACAAAAGAGAGTAAATAGGGTTTTTTGCATCCCACTCTGGGAATGCTTTTTCATATTGTGCAAAATCAATCGCAGTGCATCCCTCCAGTTACTGATCACCTAGGCTGTCTTCTAAATAATTGATTTATCGTGAACAATTTAATTTTGTATAGTATTTGTGTGTGTGTGTGTGTGTGTGTGTGTGTGGAGAGAGAGAGAGAGAGAGAGAGAGAGGGAGGGAGAGAGAGGGAGGGAGGGAGGAGGGAATTCCTTCTCTTCCTTTTGCTTCTCTCCACCCTCTTTTAGGAAACAACTGGGAAGTGTTAACAACCTCTGTTTTCTTTGCAGATTACTAATTTAGAATCCTTAGGTCAAATATTGATATATTTACAACCAAACTTCACATTTTTAAATATTCAACAGTACAGAGTGATGCAAGATGTCCATGGGTAGAGATCAATAGTCTTTGTTCCAGAATCATATTGCTAAGTGACTTGAGAGTTTCCATAGCTGGAGTAAAATGGCGAAGAAGAACAGTGCTGGAGAGTTCTACCCAGGAATCTAAGGTTTTAATAAGCTGTCTCTGTTTCTCTTTTACGTATCTTTTCTGCCTCACTTTCTGTTTTCAGGGTAAATTATGCAACAGTGCATAATTTCACTCAGAGCCACGTTTATATCCTGTAGGGCTTGCAAAATGTGAGTGTGTTTAGCTGCTCTATGTGACTCAGAAACCATAAAAGAAAACAGGGTATGGTTGAGAAGGAACAAGACACAGCTGCTAAGAATCAGATCAAAGGTAAGATAGCCATGGAAGTTAAGAGAGATTGCCAGATTCTGAGCAGAATAGTTGCTGCTTTTTTGGCTTCTTTGCTAGATCATGACCATTGCTGGATCTGACCACTAAAGCCAGATAAGAAAATATGCTTCACTTAACCATAAAATCTTGGGGAAACTGTAATCTCCCATTACTTTGGAAGTCTAGTCACCAAAGTTTGGATTACATGTTCTCAAAATATCTATTGGAACTACAGGTAGTCCTTGACTTATGACCACAGTTGAGCCCAAAATTTTTGTTAAGTAAGGCAGTTGTTAAGTGAGTTGAGCCACTTTTTATGACCTTTTTGCCACAGCTGTTAAATGAATCACTGCAGTTGTTAAGTGAATCATACAGTTGTTAAATGAATCTGGCTTCCTTCATTAACTTTGGTTGCCAGAAGCTGGCTGAGAGAGTTGCATAGGCTAATCACATGACCCTGGGACTGTGCAACTATCATAAATGCATGCCAGTTGCCAAGTGCCTGAATTTTGATGACATGACCATGGGGATGCTGTAACAGTTGTAAAAGTGAAAACCAGTAATAAGTCACTATTTCAGTGCCATTATTGTAACTTCAAAAGGTCACTAAACAAATGATTGTAAGTACATCTACAGATGTACTAAAATGGCAGTGCAAATGATCTACCGTAAGAGTTTCCTTCAGGGAAAATGTTAAAAACATTAAAACATTGGAATCTTTTACTTTGGGGACAAAGTTTTAAAGAAGGACAAGATAGAGATTGATAAACTGTACTTTATGATAGCTAGGTATTTCATAAAAGCTTTGAGTTGGAAGGGACCACGGAGATCATCTAATCCATGTTTAAAGACTGAATACTAGTTGTTTGTTGTGTACAATCCTGGGTTGTATAAACAGAGGCATAGAAACAAGAACATGCCAAGTATAAAGCCCTAGTAAGACCATACCTCAAATACTGCAGTCAATTTTGGTCACCATATCACAAAAAAAGATGTTGAGAGTTTGGAAAAAATTCAGAGAAGAGCAACTAAGATGATCAAAAGCCTGAAGACCAAAACATACGAAAAACGGCTATGGAACTTGGGTTTGGCTAGTCTAAAGAAAAGAACAAATAGGGGAGATATGACAGCAAGCAGTATTCCAGTATCTGAGGGGCTGCCACAAGGCAGAGGGGGTCACCAGAGCACCAGAGGGAAGGACGAGAAACAATGGTTGGAAACTGATCAACCTGGAATTAAGAAGAAACTTCCCGACAGTGAGGACAATCAACCAGTGGAACAGCTTACCCCCAGAAATCGTGGGCGTTCCATCACTGGAAATTTTTAAGAAGAGACTAGACAATCACCTGTCTGAGATGGTCTAGGTTCTCCTGCTTGAGCACGGGGCTGGACTAGAAGACTTCCAAGGTCCCTTCCAGATTCTATTCTATTCTATTCTATTCTATTCTATTCTATTCTATTCTATTCCATTCTATAACATTGGGGTAGGAAAGCAGTTGATTTTGGACTTTCGAAGACTATCTGGAGAGCTGCAGTGGACAGTCGGATACTTGCCCAGAAGCATATTTGGTTTGCTGCATTAGAACTCTTCTTCTGTTCTAATTATTATTTAATAAACTTGTATACCATCTGATTCTTAGTGACTTTTGGTGTTATCTGCAGAAAATGTTGTTTAAGAGACAAAGATGCATCCACACAGCCATTGGGTTCATCCCTCCCATAACATAACTGCTTTGCTATTCTTCCCATTTCCTGACTTCATTCCTATTGGAGGGTGCAAAGAGCAGCAACCAGCTGGACCCCCATCCTTTCCTACTGTGATTTCTTTTCATGGAGACAGACAAATTAAAATCACAAAATTCCACTAACCTGCCCCTTGGCGCATCTGTGGGGAATGGGGGCAAGGTGCCAAAACACCAAGCCCCAAGTGGGTGGGGGAAATCCCAGCAGGCAGAAGATAGAAGGAGGCAGAAATTTCCGTTGATGGGAATGTCCCATCCTGTAATTCTGAAAAAATTGTCTTTGCCATATTTCCTGTGAAGCCTAAATTGAGCCAATAGTTAATCATCTCGACTTCCCAAGCCTCTTAGAAACTCTACAATAATGTGGTGGCACTGTGTATCTCAGATCAGTTCAGGTGGATGTGACAAACTAGGTACTATAGCTTAATGGAGAACTTGATTAATTAATTAAGTGAAGATAATCATTTATCATGCTGGATTACTACCGAAATAAAAGATACAGGATTTGTATTTTGCTCTAAATTGTCACTTTTGCTTTTCTCTCTCTTTCAGCCAGAAATATCTTTTCATTTCTGAAGAAGAGTTTATCTTTTATCCTTTTCTTTCTTCTCAGACTCCCATTTTGTATTATTGATTTGGTTTTTCTTACACACACATACAAAATTAAAATTTTAGGAAATTCTGGTGCAAAAACTTGAAATATTACAATGCTTGCTTTTAAGCACTTTTTACAAATATGAAGTTATGCTATTATTTTACAAAATGTATTGTATATTACTTGATTTATCCATAAACCAAATTTTGCGAATAATAGTGAAAAATGTAGTTGAAGGCAATAATTATGAGCGTATTGTTTCAATTTAGTTCAATATACTATTGTTTGTTGCCAATGAAACTGCAAATGTATTACCTTTTATGCTTCTTTAGATGAGGTAGACAGGCCAAAAGGTAAATCTGAAAACAGAAGAAATAACTATTGTATGAAATGACATAAACACAAAAAAATAGCAATCAAGCAGCTTCAACAAGCACTATTTTCTGGGAAAGAAGCTAAAGTACGTGGAGAGGAACCAAGGCAAAAAATGTATATTTTGCTATATCAGTCATTGCTGAATGTAATAGGCATTGTTGTATAATCCGTTTTAAAAAGAGAGGTAAAGAAAATGTCTGTTGAAAAGTGAAAAAATGTTTGTCTCCCATTTGTTTTTCCAATTTTCTCCTAGGTGCTTTATATTTGTATGTAAATACAGGTAGTCCTCAACTTACGACCACAATTCAGCGCAAAATGTATGTTGCTGAGTGAAAAAAATGTTGTGAGTTTTGCCTCATTTCACAACGTTTCCTGCCACATTTGTTAAGTGAATCACTGCAGTTGTTAAATTAATAACACAGGTGTTAAGTGAATTTGGCTTCCCCATTGACTTTGCTTGACAGAAGGTCACAAAAGGGGATCACATGACCCTGGGACATTGCAACCATCATGAACATGAGCCAGTTGTCAAACATCTGAATGTAAATCACATGACCATGGGGAGGCTGCAACAGTCATAAGTGTGAAAAATGGTCATAAGCCACTTTTTTTCAGTGCCGTTGTAACTTCGAACTGTAGACGAACTGTTGTAAGCCGAAGACTACCTGGATGCTATTCAGCTAGCCTATTTACTATATACTTATGCTCTTTTTCTATTATTTCATTTTCTGTCAACTAACTTGTGCAATTTCACCTTTTATTTCACTTTTCTTTCCAGGGCTTTAAACAGCTGTAAACAATGTTTTGTTGCATCATTTTAACTAATTTTAATTCCAAAAAGGGTACAATGACTATGTTACAGTATTGTTAAAGAGCAATACTGGAAATCGCCTTGAGAACAATGGCTATATTCAGAAAAAGTCAAGTTTATTTAATAATTCCTATTCGTGTATGGCATCAGTGGTGCCTTCTTTCAGAATATGGTTTTTCCAAAGCACCAGCATTTTAATGGTACACATAATGTTTTGAAAACTACATATTGGTCAGCTTTGCTCATATTGGTCATCGGTTGCATTCAATTGTACTCCTTTTTTCATACTTTGTCAGCAGTTTCTTTTCATTTGGATTTAAACCTTGCCATTTCAGGGTATTCAGATTGACTTTTCCTTGCCAGCCTAGGCCCATTCCTAAGTATTTTAATCCTGTAATGGTCATACCAACCTCTTTTCTATATTTCCTTTCTATATTATTTGAGTTTTTAGTTTTGTATTTTCTGCCTCCTGTGACTGAAATGCTTGTGCTGCATAAAATGCATTAATCAGTGCACTTATGCAGGTTGCACTGGGAATTCTTTAAATAAATGCTTTTATTTAATCAGTTGTAATCAGTGAATGTATGTGTGTATATACAAATTAGTATATGTAAATCAGGTAATTATAGAAACACTAATCCTACTTGCCTAAATCATTGTGTAGGTGCTTGATCACCCTAGCTTATATTTTATTTATAAACAGTAGCTAATGGTTGGATTTTTAAAAAATTTCTGTAGCTTGACTTTCATCATGAGTTCCGAGTTAAATGTCCCCGTAGACCCTCCTCCTTCAGCCTGCTGTGCTGAGCCCACTGGCAAGGGCATGGATTACCGGGACTGGGTCCGTCGTAGTTATCTGGAGCTGGTCACCTCCAATCATCACTCCGTTCAGGCCCTTTCATGGAGGAAATTATACCTGAGCCGAGCCAAGTTGAAAGCTTCCAGCCGGACCTCTGCCCTCCTCTCTGGATTTGCCATGGTATGTTTTTATAGCTGCTGGACTATCACAATGTTCAGATCTGTGATCTGCTTCTATTACTGTGGAACTGAATTCCATGATATCTTCATTGGGTTCTTTAATACAGGTAGTCCTTGACTTACAACCATAATTGAGCCCAAAGTTTCTGTTGCTGAGTGAGACATTTGTTAAGTGAGGTTTGCCCCATTTAACGGTCTTTCTTGTCACAACTGTTCAGTGAATCACTGCAGTTGTTAAGTTAGAGACATAGTTGTGAGGCGAATATGGCTTCCCCCTTGACTTTGCTTGTCAGAAGGTCACAAAAGGAGATCCCATGATCCCAGGACAGTGCAACCGTCATAAATATGAGTTAGTTGCCGAGCATCAGAAATTTGATCACGTGACCATTGGGATGCTGCAACGGTTGTAAGTGTGAAAAGCGGGATAAGTCACTTTTGTCAGT
>NW_015392166.1:9174-10540 GCF_001527695.2 Protobothrops mucrosquamatus | reverse complement strand
CCCTTCTACCTTGGCAACATGCTTATGTAATTGGTTTCTCCAATGGAGCTCCAGCCTAAATCCATTCAAACTGATTGATTGGTTATGTGCCATTAAATTGGTGTTGACTTTTAGCAACTATGTAAGATATGCTTTCTCCATGATGATCTGCCCTTAACCTGGTCTTTCAGGTCAAGCAAATAGTCACCTCTTAATATGTTGTTTTGCAGGTGGCAATGGTTGAAGTCCAGCTTGAGATGCAGTACCAGTATCCCCCAATGCTGCTGATTGCCTTTAGTGCTTGTACCACCATTTTAGTTGCTGTCCATCTCTTTGCTCTACTTATCAGCACTTGCATCTTGCCTAATGTGGAAGCAGTGAGTAACATCCACAACCTGAACTCCATCAGTGAATCTCCCCATGAACGTATGCATCCATATATAGAGTTGGCATGGGGTTTTTCCACTGTTTTGGGCATCCTTCTCTTTCTTGCTGAGGTTGTCCTCCTATGCTGGATCAAATTTCTGCCAGTGGACTCCATGATGAGAAATGATAGTACTGTTATCCAGAAGACCAGCCAGCATACAGGCTGGCATGCAGCCCTCATCTCTACTATAATTATGGTTCCTGTGGGGATCATCTTTGTTGTCTTCACAATCCATTTCTACCGGTCACTTGTCCGCCACAAAACAGAACGCCACAACCGAGAGATTGAAGAGCTCCACAAACTGAAAGTGCAGCTAGATGGGCATGACAGAGGTTTGCAAGTTGTGTGACAAATGGATGCCTTTTTGTTCCTACACTCATGTCCAGCTGAGGGGTTTTTTAGAAACAGCAGAAGAAAGGCTTGGTAGGCTGTTTAGAGTCCTATCCTTCTCTGATGACAAATATTTGGCTGCTTTTCATTGAGGCCCAGATCAACTTCTCTTTGTTTTGTCACAATACAGCCAACATAACCATGTTTATAAAATTGAAGGCTACTTACATCTGGGCAGTTATTCTTTCTACTTCCATAACTTGAAAACAGTCTATATAGCTGGATGATTGTGATGCATTTTAATTTAATTTAATTGCTGCTACTTTTAGTATTTTTTGAGGAAATGCATGGAATCAGGGAAGACTGTCACTGCTCCCTTACAGGCAAGTTTTACAAGCATTACTTTGGAAATGAGTTTGTACATCACAACATGCAAATAGATTCTACGGTATGGAAACTGTGAAATGTGTCTACTTTGCAATTTCATACAGAGGAAGTATTTCTATCTGACAAAGATAGATTCAGTTTGAGCCAAGAACTTTTCCTCTGCGAGCTTTTTTTTCTTTGTTTATTATTTCATATTGCTTCTGTATGGTATTTTTTTCCCATTGAAAAAAAGGAAAAACAGCC
>NW_015392166.1:3667-9012 GCF_001527695.2 Protobothrops mucrosquamatus | reverse complement strand
TGCAAATAGATTCTACGGTATGGAAACTGTGAAATGTGTCTACTTTGCAATTTCATACAGAGGAAGTATTTCTATCTGACAAAGATAGATTCAGTTTGAGCCAAGAACTTTTCCTCTGCGAGCTTTTTTTTCTTTGTTTATTATTTCATATTGCTTCTGTATGGTATTTTTTTCCCATTGAAAAAAAGGAAAAACAGCCTTTAGCCCAGAAATCCCCATGTTTTTGGTTAATGAGAATTTTTTGGAAAGTACGGCAGTACTTTTCCTTCTAAATGCTAATTATAAAAGAAAGATCTTTGATTGCACAACAGAGTTGTGTGCGTAAGGTTGTAATTTAAAAACATCACACCCTGGAGACACAATTTGTTACGCTGCAGAAGGCATCCAAGCTGATACCGTTCTCCAGTAACAGAAGACAGCTGGAATGTGAAGTACAAATTCTGATTGATGCACAAAGTTATTTTATGATATAGAAATACTGTACTAGTGACAAGGTGTAACTAGTATTTGGAAAAGGCCTTTTCACAAGTCCAAGAATCTTTGTTCAAAGCACAGTTCTATATGTTCAAAGAATTCTAGCTAAGTGAAATGTGGATGATTTCATTTAGCTATTTTCAGTCTGAGAAAATTAAATTTTATTCTATGCATTCTAATTTAATAATGAGTTGAACCTATAAGTAAACAAACATCTTTCAAAACATGTGCCCTACTATTCAGATGAGACATTAATGTCCTATTTCACACATCTTACAGTATGTATAATCAATTATTGTATGTTGAATATAAGAGGATAATTGTATGATGAATTACAAATACATTTCCCCAAACATTTTTCTTATGCAAAATAGAGATACTTTGAAAAGGAAAAATAGAATATAATCGTAGAATATAATCCTTCCTGATAAATTGTTCAAAGGTAATATGTACCTAATTGTATGCTTCATCCCTTATTTTCAGTGGTTTGCCTGCTGGATATATTAATTTTAGTATAATTAATATATTTACATTGTACGTGCATTTTCTGCAAAAGACATACTAGTTGCGAAGCTACATAAAATGCCATTTATTGAATACTTCAAAACAACTCTTGTATTTTTTTTAAAAAAATAAGTCATTAATGATTTAAATATGTGTATTTGAGATGGTATGAGTATTTGAGTGTCTTCAAATTAGGCCTAAATCACAAGTCTGATATATAGCTGATAATTGAGACTCTCTGAAAACTCCAGTACAACAAATAGATTATGTGCAGTATTTACATGGCAATAGAAGAGCCATATACATCTGTTTTAAAAAAAAGTTCCTCAGAAGCAGTTGATTGGATCCTGATTTTGTTTCACTTTAGTTTTGTTACAATAATTGGGACAAGCTAGCCACAATTGCAAAATTTAGGATTAAATTGAAGAAAGTAGGGAAAAACACTAGGCCACTCATGTATGAACTAAATCATATCCCTGATGAATATATAGTAGAGGTGACAAATAGATTTAAGGAATTAGATCTGACAGAATGCCTGAAGAACTATGGACGGAGGTTCGCAACATTGTACAAGAGGTAGCAACTAAAACCATCCCAAAGAAAAAGAAATGCAAGAAAGCAAAATGGCTGTCTGAGGAAGGGAAGCGAAAGGCAAGGGAGAAAGAGAAAGATACACCCAATTGAATGCAGAATTCCAGAGAATAGCTAGAAGAGATAAGAATGCCCTCTTAAATGAACAGTGCAAAGAAATAGAAGAAAACAACAGAATAGGGAGGACCAGAGATCTCTTCAAGAAAATTGGAGATATGAAGAAACGTTTCATGCAAAGATGGGCATGATAAAGGATCAAAATGACAGGGACCTAACAGAAGCAGAAGACATTAAGAAGAGGTGGCAAAATTACACAGAAGAATTATACAAGAATGAGCTTAGCGTCTCTGATAACCACGATGGGGTGGTCACTGACCTCGAGCCAGAGATCCTAGAATGTGAAGTGAAATGGGCCTTAGGAAAGCTGAGCAACAACAAAGCTAGTGGAGGTGACAGTATTCACTTGAATTTAAATTCATTTGAATTTAAGATTCAAAATCTTAAAAGACGATGCAGTAAAAGTGCTACACTCAATTTGCCAGCAAATTTGGAAAACTCAACCGTGGCCACAGGATTGGAAAAGATCAGTTGACATTCCAATTCCAAAGAAAGGCAATGCTAAAGAATATTCAAACTATCGCACTATTGCACTCATTTCACATACAAGTAAAGTTATGCTTAAAATCCTACAAACTAGACTCCAGCAGTATGTGGATCGAGAACGTCCAGAAGTACAGGCAGGATTTCGAAGAGGCAGAGGAACTAGAGATCAAATTGCCAACATACGCTGGCTCATGGAGAAAGCTAGGGAGTTCCAGAAAAACATCTACTTCTGCTTCATCGACTATGCTAAAGCCTTTGATTGTGTGCATCACAACAAATTGTGGCAAGTTCTTAAAAAGATGGGAGTACCAGACCATCTTATTTGTCTCTTGAGAAACCTATATGCGGGTCAAGAAGCAACAGTGAGAACTGGACACGGAACCACTGATTGATTCAAAATTAGGAAAGGAGTCCAGCAAGGCTGTATTTTGTTGCCCTGCCTGTTTAACTTATATGCAGAGCACATCACGAGAAAGGCAGGGCTAGATGAATTAAAAGTTGGATTTAAGATTGTCGGGAGAAATATCAACAACCTAAGATATGCAGATGATACCACTCTAATAGCAGAAAGTGAAAAGGAACTAAAGAGCCTCTTAATGCGGGTGAAGAAGGAGAGTGAAAAAGTTGGCTTGAAACTCAACATTAAGAAAACCAAGATCATGGCATCCGGCCCTCTCAATTCCTGGCAAATAGATGGGGAAGAAATGGAGGTAGTGACAGATTTTATCTTCCTGGGCTCCAAGATAACCACAGATGGGGACTGCAGCCAAGAAATTAAAAGACGCTTGCTCCTGGGGAGGAAAGCTATGGCAAATCTAGACAGCATACTAAAAAGCAGAGATATCACCCTGCCAACAAAAGTATGTAGTCAAAGCCATGGTTTCCCCAATTGCAAAGTATGGCTGTGAAAGTTGGACCATAAGAAAGGCTGAGCACAAAAGAATTGAGGCCTTTGAACTATGGTGTTGGAGAAGACTCCTGCGAGTCCCCTGGACTGCAAGGCGATCAAACCGGTCAGTCCTAGAGGAGATCAACCCCGACTGCTCTTTAGAAGGCCAGATCCTGAAGTTGAAACTCAAATACTTTGGCCACCTAATGAGAAGGAAGGACTCACTGGAGAAGAGCCTAATGCTGGGAAAGATTGAGGGCAATAGAAGAAGGGGACGACAGAGAATAAGGTGGCTGGATGGAGTCACTGAAGCAGTAGGAGTGAGCTTAAATGGACTCCAGAAGATGGTAGAGGACAGGAAGGCCTGGAGGAACGTTGTCCATGGGGTCACGATGGGTCAGACACGACTTCGCTAACTAACAACAAGCCACAATTTAATCTCTTGTTCTTTGATATCAGCAGGGCTAAAATCTAGCACAATCTATATGCAATCTAGTGTGATCAGCAAACTAACTGTAAACTCCAACTTAGGTTTAAGTCAAATATTGCCCAAGATCATCACCATTAAAAAAATTATATCTGACTCAGTTCAGATGGAATAAGATGAAAAGAAAAAATAAAAATACTGTATTTGATTGTCTATTCCTAGCATGAAGGGGAAAAGGAGTGAAGGACACTGGTTGACATATATCCTATGGTTCATTAAATACCAACATATTCTTTAATTCTATATAGCGCATTAATTTAATGAATTAATTTGACCCACTCTAAGCAGCACAACTTCTGTTCTTTTACAGCAAGGGGCCCCAATCCCCCGGCCACAGACCAGTTCCAGTCCACAGTCTATTGGGAACTGGAGCCGTGCAAGCAGCAGGCGAGTGCACAAAGCTTCATTTGTGCATGTGCAGAATTAGGTTGCACATATGCAACCATCCCCTCTCCCCCTGCCGCCGCCGCTGCCACCATCGGTTGGGGACTGGTATTTTACAGATTATACAGTAACTACTAGAATATTTAAAAAACTGAAGGAAAGAAGCAGCCAACCAAGATGTAGAAGTGGAATAGAATTTTTATCTTGTTCTGGGGTTTCTATATTGATCTGAGATAGCACTAGAGTCTGGTTACTACTTGAAACAGAAAACCCTTTGTTTTCTCCTTTTACAGAGATTTGCTTTTTGCCATTTGTTTAAGGAACTGAATTCCTGAACACTTACGAAAAGGAAGTTTAATTGCAATTTGTTCCACTGAAGTCTTAAGTATTATTAAGACTTTTAACTCTACAGTACAAGACACTAAAACCTTTATTAAATCATTTTAATTTTATTTTCACAAATCCAAATCATCATCACTAAGGATTGCCAAATGTTTGAGAAGGCTTTTCAAACTCTTAAAATATAAAACTGTAAAAAGCTTTTCTAAGGCCTCACTAAACAAGCCACAACTTTTATCTTTTGTGTCCGTCTCTCCTCCATTCTCCAGTCTTATTTGCTACCTGATCTAGAGTTGCATTCTTATAGTATAAGACATTATTAGATAGATGTTCAATATTAATTTATGCAACTGTTCCAGAGATCCACAACTTGAGGCAAAGGATCTCCTGCAGAACTCCCTCAAAGCATTCTATGCAAACTTGGAGCAGGATTATCAAAATGCAGGATGAAGCTAGGAGCTAAACTGAACTAGAATCGCAGCAAGGTGAGCTGCAGATTCTGGAAACAACATGCAAGGAGGGCTCTGGAAAGGATGAACAAATCTTAAAGTTGCTATGGAAACTGTGACTCCCTGTCCAAAATACAATTGATCTTATCTGCATCCAAACTGCCAATTTCACCTTATTGATCATTAATTTGCCCATTTTGGCCTTCTGGTGTCTCAAATTTGTATGCCTAATCCCCAGCCTCAACTCTGGATCCACTGGAATACGTTTTGCATACTGCAGCCACATCATGCAAATGACAACAGCAAATTAATCTTATTAACCACAAAAATATCCAGTCCTCCCAAGGAGTCCTTCATGACTTACTTCCTGCAGATTCTCTTGGCTTCTTCATTTGTGGTTTTGCCATCTCTTATCTGCTAGTATACAGGAAGTCCTCGACTTATGACCACAATTGCGCCCAGAATTTATGTTGCTGAGAAATTTGTTGAGTTTTGCCTCATTTTATGACTTTTGTCAGATTTGTTAAGTGAATCACTTCAGCTGTTACATTAATAATACAGTTAAGTGAATCTGGCTTCCATTGACTTTGCTTGTCAGAAGCTCGCAAAAGATGATCACATGACC
>NW_015392166.1:0-2545 GCF_001527695.2 Protobothrops mucrosquamatus | reverse complement strand
TGCTATCATGTCCCCCCTCGTCCTTCTCTTCATTAAACTAGACATACCCAATTCCAGCAGCCGTTCCTTATATGTGAGAAGCAATCCGTGTCTAGATCTAAACCGCACAATTCTAAAGATTGGCCCTGAGTTTTGTTGATGGTGATTGCAAACGCCAATCGAATTGGGAATTGCAATCTCTTAAATTGAAATGGCATATCCGTTGGAATCCAACAGATGGCACTGTTTTTCAAAAAAGCATGTTTTTACCTGTCACAGGTGTGACATCTATATAATAGTAGGTATATAAAAACACGTGCGTATTCGAATGCAATGTTGTGTCAAAATTTCAAAGCAATCGGTGAAGAACTTTCGGAGATTTAAGATTTTGAACAAACGAACATTTACATTTTTATTTATATAGACAGTGGTGATGCTAAAAAAATCCCACCATAATACACCAAAATATTCAGAAAATTCTTAATAAAATTTGAATTAAAACAACAAATATTTTTATTAGGATGATTCTAGAGAGCATAAGTAAAAGGTATCATAATTTATTAACATATATATTGACAGTGGCAAAAAATCAATCTGACACAATATTGGGAAAAAATAATCCTGGTCATCAGTACAAGACTGGAAGTCTAAAATTGAAGAATATGCAGCGATGAAAAGCAAATATATGCAGCAGCAATCTAATGAAATCCAAACAGGAATGGTTCCCTCACATAGCAATGCAAGCTAAGCCTAAGACATACATACACGCACACTTATACAGGTAATCCTCGACTTATAACCATTTGTTTAGTGACCAAAGTTACAACAGCACTGAAAAAAGTGACTTATGACTGTTACAGCATCCCCATGGTCACATGATCAAAATTTGGAAGCTTGGCAACTGGCTCATATTTATGACAGCTGCAGTGTCCTGGGATCAGGTGATCACCTATTGTGATCTTCTGACAAGCAAAGTCGATGGGGAAGCTAGATTCACTTAATAACCATGGTACTAACTTAACAACTACAGTGATTCACAGAACTGTGGCAAGAAAGGTCGTAAAATGGAGCAAAACTCACTTAACAGTTCCCTCACTTAGCAACAGAAATTTTTGGCTTAATTGTGGTCGTAAGTTGAGGATTACCTACAGATATAATTATAAATTCAACATGTATACAAGTAGTTCTCAATGACCATTTGTTTAATGACGGTTCAAAGTTACAACAGTACTGAAAAAAGTGAGTTATGACCATTTTTCACACCTATGACTGTTGCAATATCCTCATAGTCACTTGCTCAAAAATTTGGACACTTGGCAACTGGCATGTTGCAATGTCTTGGGATCATGCAATCACCTTTTGCAACCTTTTGACAAGCAAAGCCAGATTTATTTAATAACCAGGTTACTAACTCAACAACTGCAGTGATTCACTTATCAACTGTGGCAAGGAAGGCCATAGAATGGGGCAAAATTCACTTAACAATTGCCTTAGCAACAAAAATTTTGGGGTCAATTGTGGTCAAAAGTTATATGTATGTATCTTTCCTTTGTTTTGCTTGTATGTTTAACTAATTAAAAAAAGGTTTAAAAAAACTTCAGCAGATTTTTAGATTACATCCTTTTCCACAAGAAACAATATTTTAGAAATCACCTCATTGCATTTATATTGTTGGGAATAGCAATAGCACTTAGACTTATATACCACTTCACAGTGCTTTATAGCTCTTTCTAAGCGGTTTACAGAGTCAGCATATCACCCCCAACAATCTGGGTCCTCATTTTACCGACCTCAGAAAGATGGAAGGCTGAGTCAACCTTGAGCCGGTGAGGATTGAACCCCTGGCAGTCAGCAGAATTAGCCTGCAATACTGCATTCTAACCACTGTGCCACCACAGGAATGCAATGAAATTGCTTTATTTTTGATTTCTGGACAAAGAAAATGGACTTATAATTATGATCAGTTATGGAAGACGATAATGAATTTTGGCATAAATTTATTCATATGTGTATAAAACCAGTTAGATAAGGATGAGGATTGTTGTGAGCCAGTTTACTGTAGTGTCAGCAGTCCCCAATCTTTCCAGCTTGGTGGAAAGAACTGGCACAGCCCAATTCTGAACAGGCCAAGCTCCGGTAGTGGGCCTCAGCTCGGGGGTGGGGATCGTTGCAGTAGTGGTTAAGGCACCAAAGTAGAAACTAGGAAACTCTGAATTCTTGTCCTGCCTGGTACAAAACCAGCTGGATAAACCTGGGCCAGTCACTCACTCTCAGCCCTAAGAAGGCAGTGGATAACTATTTTAAAAATCTTGCCAAGAGAGCTATATCAGTGGATATGGCAAAGGCGCTCAATCGGTTCAAAGGCACGAAAGATGGCGAAGTTCCTGACCTGGAACATTAATGGTTTAAATTCTCCACAGAAACGGAAAAAAGTTTTTCATTATTTGAGACAATTTAAAAATGACATTATATGCTTGCAAGAAACACACATAGCATTGAAAGATCAAAAGTTATTATTTAATTCCAAACTGGGACAGCATTTTATAGCTTCTGCCCCGAAGAAAAA
>NW_015392165.1:16677-21203 GCF_001527695.2 Protobothrops mucrosquamatus | reverse complement strand
TTTGGTGGAAAAAAGAGTTCCCTGAATTGCGCCAGGGAGACGTCTTCTCAGCAAATCTCCAGCTCTTTGATTCCTGGTTTATTTCTATTCATGTTTAGCAGGAGAACAGCTTTGTCTTGGAATTCTGTTTTTGTCTCAGGAAAAGGAACAAAGGAAGAGTTGATCTTCCCATTCCTTTCTTCTTAAGTGGAAGAAAATGTTATTAAAAGAAAACTGGGGATTGTGGAGAATGAGTCTTCAGGAAATGATTCATTCTCTCTGCTTTTTGGGAGTTCTATCTAGATTAGGTATACTTAGGACTTAAGTCTGCTATTTCAACTTAATTCTAAGACATGGTTATTCCAGCTTGCGGGACTGGCCTAGGGGAAAATTTTTAGAGGGGTTTTTAAAATAATTTTAAATTTTTTAGACCAATTATTAATATTTGCCTTTTAATTAAGTTTTAATCTGTAGTTTTGATATTTTGTATTTTTATCTGGTTGTTAGCCGCCCTGAGTCCGCAAGGAGAAGGGCGGGATATAAATATAAATAATAAATAAATAAATAAAATAATGAGTTGAATTGGCTTGTCCTTTTTTGCTTGGTTTCATATCTTAACCCTCTGATTGTTTTTTTTTTTTAATATCAAAATTTTCAAGTTTCCTTTCCATCTTTCATAATGCAGAGTAATTTTCACATTTACAAAAACAATGAATAGATTTTGTAAGAGCTTTTTGCATTGTTCTGTAGCACAAATTTTAATCTGTTGCGTGTTCAACTTTTCATTTCCATGCTGCCTTTTGTACCATGATAAAGACCTCACCAACAGATCTTTGACTTTTTCAGACATTTTGGAGTGATTGATTAATACCAGATCTATAAGCTATTTAATTACTAAGCTCCAGCACACTTAAACTTTTTTGGCATATGCATCTGTTTAGAAAGATAATAAATGACTTGGGAGCAAAGATTTCACCCTCATAGATCAAAATGTAGCAGTAGAGTTGTTGTTTTGTACAGATCAATACACTGCTGCTTGGAAGTTAAAAAGTACTATGGGTTTGATAAAACAGAGCTGCCAGACCATGAAAAATATGCAGTGGTATTTATATTTCTCTTCAGGAAAACTGCTATCACAAATGAGTCGTAGTACTTGTAATTACAAAGTTAAGATGTTATTTGTACACCTTCTTGCCAGAATTTTACCAACATCTCCCAAGGCTTATTGAGGTTGTCCTCTAAAGTGAATTTCATTCTAAATACATGGCAGTGTTGAAGGATCATAAATAACTAACTCTTGAAACACCTTTATTTGGCACATNCAGGCAGCCAATGCAGCTCGCGCAGCAGCGGTGTCACGTGGGAACGTCGAGTCCCCCCCAACACCGCCCGCGCGGCCGCATTTTGGACCAGCTGGAGCCTCCGGGTGCTCCTCAAGGGGAGCCCCATGTAGAGAGCATTACAGTAGTCCAGGCGGGAGGTGACAAGGGCGTGAGTGACCGTGCGTAGGGCGTCCCGGTCGAGAAAAGGCCGCAACTGGTGAATCAGGCAAACCTGATAAAACGCCCCCCTGGTCACGGCCGACAACTGGTCTTCCAGCGTCAGGGAGGTGGTTTTTTCATAGTGTAAATGCATATGTGCAGCTTCTCACAAATATATAGTTGTCCCTTGAAAGAATAAAAGAAAACTTTTATAAAATATAGATTAAATAAAAAAAATTAATGGGAAGGATAAAAACACTGAAGGAAATAATTACAAATAAAACTGAAGCCACTCTTCCATAGCAAAAGATCAACAAACATATGGGTTGCTAAGCAGGAACAACACTTTTAGTTCTAATACAAAATTAAATAGTCTGTAATAGTCTCCCCAAAAATGATTCAGGAATGACAGAGGTGATACTTTAATCATGGGATGCTCCCAAGAGAAGGAGAGAAATAATATTTATTTTCTTTTATTTGTCCTTCCTATTGCATTTATACCATGAAACAACAATGGTCTACCAAAAAGTAAGCCTTGGTAAAAAAAATAGCTGCCCAGAAAAAAAATCCTTTGCCTCTCACTCCCTTTATAAATACATTTATCTCTTAGAATAGGAAACCAATAATCTTTCTTCATATTCCAACCATATATTTGAGTATTGCTACTCAATATTGGACTCAGTATTGGACTCCTGGTGACCACATGGATAATTTTTCTCTATGACAATCTCTACATAATCTGATATTTCAGGTCTTCCAACAGTTCACTCATCACCATGGTAATTGAGTCCATTCACCTTGCTGTTGATCATTATCTTTTCTTTTCTTCCACCTTGCCAGCTTTATGCCATTTTTCAAGTTAATTTAGAAAGTCAAACTTATTTGATTCAGACATTTGATCTAATTTTTGAAAAAATCAATCTGATTTAATTGGTAATCTATTTTTCAGACTGATTTCCCCAATTCAGATAGGCAAAAACATATCAGTGTGCATTCACAGAAATTATGTAAATCAGTCCAAATTGATTCAGTGATATCAATTTCAGTTTAGAAATCCAACTCACTTCACAAATGTAATCACACTTTTGACTAATCAGATTTATGAATCACATTTTTGCACATCCCTATTGGATAGGTGTTACCTTTAGTATGAATAATATTCTAAATGCAACTTTGTTATTTTAAAATTGGATAAATAATAAAAAACTTGTTGAGTACGATTGCAACATAACATTAATATTTGTTATTGTTATTAGCAAAGCAAGCTACCATTTCATGTTACTAAGTACTATTTAGTTCTTACAGATGAGCACAAATCACAAACATTATAAATTATAAAGAAAAATCAGTAAAATTAGGAGTCCCACTTTAAATTAAATAAGGTTCCAAAGGTTTTAACAGCTACGAATAGGAAAGTAACATGACATTAAGAAGTTTTTTACCCAAAGGTAAATTTGACATGAACTGTATAAAATACTGATTTTTTTTTATTTGTGAGAGCTTTATACAGCCTAATGGCAATCAGTGTAAAGTTGTAATTAAAACTGTCAGCTGTATGAACAAACTCTAAATTTCCTCCTTAGAAGTGTGAATTTAAGGTGAAAAGGGTATTTTATTATTCAGGCCTACTTCTTCTTTAAATAAAGCATAACAAAATAAGGTTAATGTTCCACCACTTGGTTTAATTGACAAAAGCATGTGCTTTAATTAAATAAAATGTTCACATATACAGGAACATTATGATGAATGGGCTACAATAGGTTTAATTTTAAAATGACTGTAGACTGAAATAACTTAGAGAGTGGTGGTGGGATTCAAATATGTGAACAACCAGTTCTCTGTGTGGATGCCACTTCCAGAAGTCCATTCTGGGCCTGGGCAACAAAAAATTAGCTACTGGTTCTGCCGAAGTAGTGTTAACTGGCTAAATCCCACCACTGAGTATATATATTCAAAGAGAATTGCTGCTAATATGAAAAAGAGATTGCTGAAGATTTGAAGAACTTAACAAAGCCTGAAGAGGACATAACTGTAATCTATTTCTGGACCCCTCACAAAGCAGGAGGCAGTGGCATAATATATAGAAGAGAAGACAGCAATAGAAATAGCACTTAGACTTATATAATGCTTCATAGTGCTTTACAGCCCTCTCTAAGTGGTTTACAGAGTCAGCATGTTGCCCCCAACAATCTGGGTCCTCATTTTACCAACCTCTGAAGGATGGAAGGCTATGTCTACCTTGAGCTGGTCAGGATCGAACTCCTGGCATTCGGCAGAATTAGCCTGCAGTACCGCATTATAACTACTGCACCACCATGGCTCTATGGAGATGTAAGCTCTGGGGTCAAAACCCAACCCAATCCAACCCACTTGGAAATATGCATTGGGCATCTATGATACTTAAAAGGTTGTTATCATTGGAACACAAGCACAAGGATGAGCATCCAGAATGTTTGCTGAAAAAGTCATGATGACTTTTCCTTATATTGCACTTGCACCACATATAAAAATGGGGGTGGGGGGTGGAGCAGTTCAATTGTAGGGCCATCATCTTTATTTATTTGATACCCAGAAACCTGACCAAACTTCACTATAACCTCATTTTTTTGGCCAACAGTTGTCCCAAGGATTTTTGCAGCCAAACTTCAACGACAATATTTAAATTTTAACAGTGCATTTGTTTCACCTTTAAGTAGTAAAATAGATAAATTAAATTCCTGGGAGGTATAGGCCACCAATTTTCTATTAATCTATTCAATCCTTTAAGCCAACTGAAAAAAGAAGCTGACAGATATCATTATGTCAACTTCCTTGGTGGCAGCAAATTTCAGCTGTTGCAAATAAGAGAGGGGTATCAAAATACAACTTTTGGTGGAAAAAAGAGTTCCCTGAATTGCGCCAGGGAGACGTCTTCTCAGCAAATCTCCAGCTCTTTGATTCCTGGTTTATTTCTATTCATGTTTAGCAGGAGAACAGCTTTGTCTTGGAATTCTGTTTTTGTCTCAGGAAAAGGAACAAAGGAAGAGTTGATCTTCCCATTCCTTTCTTCTTAAGTGGAAGAAAATG
>NW_015392165.1:11477-15792 GCF_001527695.2 Protobothrops mucrosquamatus | reverse complement strand
GAAAACTGCTATCACAAATGAGTCGTAGTACTTGTAATTACAAAGTTAAGATGTTATTTGTACACCTTCTTGCCAGAATTTTACCAACATCTCCCAAGGCTTATTGAGGTTGTCCTCTAAAGTGAATTTCATTCTAAATACATGGCAGTGTTGAAGGATCATAAATAACTAACTCTTGAAACACCTTTATTTGGCACATGTCATAGCAGGGTTTTTTTTCATCCAATCTTCTACAATATTTATGCTATATAAAAGCTTATTCTGCAATGAATTTGTTAATTACCGCAGGAATTACAACATCTTTTTACTTTAGCTGCAAACTATACACATTTACCTGAGAGTAAGGTCCACTGAACTGAAACAGTGCCTTCACTGTCAAAACTTCCCTACAAAACTTACATTAACTGGATCAATTTAGGTTAAGCATTTTCTGAGTTTGGCCCAAGTCAGGTAGCTGCGAGAGAGGAAAGTTTAGCTTTATTCCCAAACAGTCTTTGTTGTGTTCTGACTTGAACTGTCATCATTCAGTTAGTCACCTGTTGCAAATGCTGTGTCAAAAGAAATGAAGGATTTTTCACATTGGCTCAGTCAGTTCTCCAAAACCAAAACAAAAAAGGGGGGGAAAGGAAAAATACAAATGTAGAGCACTGAAAAAGCAAGAACTCCTTGCCAAGCCCTGGAAGACAGGACACAGATTTGATCTACCTTACTCGTCTGTTGCCTGACTCTCAGATGAAGAGAGAAATAGTTGAAAAGGCAAAGCATAGGGAATGATATGAAAGATTGGCACTGTCAATGGCATTTAAAAAAAAAATAGACTATTAAAATGACGCTTTCTTTCCTTCACATTGTTGAAAAGCTCTGATTTGATTTGATTTGAAAGGGGCTTTCCTCTACTTTTATTCCAGTTGTTTCTCAGCCTCTTGATAACCATGGGTAAAGAATTGCATCAAGGAGCTAAGCACGAAGTTCAAAAGAGGAAAGGAAATTAACAATCAATTGTATTAACTATCTACATTCTAATTCTAAGTAGAAATGTGAATTAGACAAAAGTCTTTCGAGTCACATTAGCACTTAGCAATAGCAATTAGACTTATATACAGCTTCACAGTGCTTTTCAGCCCTCTCTAAGCAGTTTACAGAGTCAACCTTCAGCTGGTCAGGATCAAACTCCTGACAGTCGGCAGAGTTAGCCTGCAATACTGCATTCTAACCACTGCGCCAACACAGCTCTTAAACATTAAAGAACATTAGCTGTTCTTCCATGGCCCTTTGAAATCTCATAGGTTACCCTATCTGGCTAAACTTCAAAGGAGAACATAATGGTGGAGGGGAGGTGAAAATCTATGCTAAATTACGTATGTCCTTACCTTCCCATATTTTGGCTTCTCCTACCAACTCTACCTCCGTTGTCTCAGGCCTAGAATCCATTTACGCTACTTCTACACCTATTTGACACAGTTCTCCCAGCCAAAGCCACCCCAGCTGCTTCTACATCTAAGACTCAGCAGCCAAGAGAGACCTCAATCATACCACATCTACCTCATAACAATCACATGCCCATTCTAAATTTCCTAGTTCTCCAATTCAGTCCAGAATGGGTAAAGATTTGAGCCAGGTCAGATGGCTGGAAGTCCTAAACAGATAAAAGGAATCCAGTGCAGAAATCACAAGCCCAGGACTAGCCCAGATGCTGAAGACTTATACAGCTGTGGGTTTTGAACTAATACAAAAAGTCACCACTTCTGCATACTCCATTCCTGGCCCTAATCATCTATTTGAAGATTTATTTGCTTAGAAAATTTGAAAATGATCCTTTTCTTTTTATTTATGGTTTTTTAATTTAAAAATACTCAATGTGCTTTATGCCATTTTTAAAGCCTTGTGTTTTTTAAAATGAAAAAGTGGATATGTGGATTAATAAATAAGTAGCTTATATTTTTACTGGCTTAGATGGCATAAATAATAGTAAATATGTGATAAACCGCTGGGTAGCTTTCAGAAGTGACCTTGTCAAATTCATATCAGAGACAAGAGCTCCAGAAAACAATTAAAATGTCATCCTCAAATACATTTCTTCTGTAAAGATTGAAGCTACTGATATATACTTTCAAAAATTGGACATTGTTGCTTTAAATTTGGCATGACAGTGGGATATGATCTTAATTTGACTTATAATTTCAATTGTCAAATATGGTTACATGGAGGTAGAATAAAATGTAGAAATCTCTCATAAAACTTGATTTGATTTCAAGGTCACATTGAATCCATTTTCCTCTTATATTCCTTCCTGTTCCAGCAATCTTTCTTACATAGAAAGACAAAACAGAGAAAAGTTCAGAGAAGAATGATTGACTATAATCCAGTATTCTATATTATATCATTTTATGGCATTTTCCAGTATTTGGCTAAAAAAATAACTAAATAAATTATATCATATTTCTGTTGACTTAATGTCAGTCTTTGACACAATCCCCGGGATTTTTTATAGATGTCTAATCCTGCTGATCCAAAGGTTATATTAAAATACACATTTATAAATATACCAATACAGAGATTTGATTTTAATCCAAGATAAAAGGTGTTTT
The DNA here is from genome assembly GCF_001527695.2 of Protobothrops mucrosquamatus. Taxonomy (NCBI): domain Eukaryota; kingdom Metazoa; phylum Chordata; class Lepidosauria; order Squamata; family Viperidae; genus Protobothrops; species Protobothrops mucrosquamatus. The sequence continues at coordinate 13,204 of NW_015392165.1, read as the reverse complement.
TCTCTCTCCCATTATTTAATTTATATATAAAATCAAAGGTTAAAAGTCTTACTGAGTCTTGATACTCAGTAAGCTAATGAATATTTAAAACATGTTATTTTTCAGAACATCATCATTTTTCTGATGATTATAGTAATATACAGTGTATACTGAAAATCTAATTCTGGATCTGTGGGTATCCATTTCAGCTATAGGCAAGTTTACCATATAATCATGTATCTGAGCAAAATATTTTAAAATGCTCACGGCAAACTACTACTATAAAATAACAAATTGCCATTCATATGGTAAATACGCAAGAAAAAGAATAAGCTGATAACAGATTAAAAGGCATACCTATCTGTCTACCTATCTCTCTGAATATCTGTAAAGTTGGGTATTAATTGTTAGGTTATTTAAATTGTAGTCAAATGATTAAAAGAGTGATTCAGCCCTGTATCTATTATGTTAAGCTCTTAAGCAAGTAATTTCTTGCATGCATTTTAATAAGCTCTTAAAGATACGTTTACTATTTCATTTCTTCTTGGCCATTAATTCACACCATTCTTTTCCCTGTCATCAAATCAACATGGGTTTTTTTGTTTTTCTTCTGATATGCATTAATGGCATTGAAAGTGGAATGAGACTATATAGCTGGTGAAATGGCCTTCAGAAACCTCAATTTTTCAGAAAATGGTTTAGTGCATAAAACCTCATTGACACTGCTTTTGTGCATAATTACAAAAATAGGCATTTGATAGGCTGGTTGATTTTCCACTACAATATGTACTGTTTGTACTTCATTCTTGCTATCCCTTTGTGTTTCAGGATAGCCAGCAGAGACATGGATATGCCAAGCCATCATTTTATCAATGCAGGTGTTGATTGCTGCTTTTGCAAAAAGTGGTTGTCAGCCACACAGCAGCCAGAGCATCTGCTTCTGATTTAGCTCCCTGCAGGGCATGAAGTTAATGGTCTTTATAAAGAAGTACAAATGTTTTTCCTCTTCCCTTACCCTGTCCTAATCTCAGGATATCTGCATGCACATTGTAAATTGCTTCTCATTCTTCAGAGTCATAAAACTAAATATCTTCCTAATTCCTAAGCATTTGTATTTCTTGTGTTGCTCTCTTTTACTTCATTTAGGCACAGGATGCTAACAAGTCGCCAAACCTTTATGAAACCCTTACATTACTGCAAATAATAATAATAATAATAATAATAATAATAATAATAATAATAATAATAATAATAATAATAATAATAATAATAATAATAATAATAATAATAATAATAATAATACAGTTGGAAGGGACCTTGGAGGTCATCTAGTCCAACCCCCTGCTCAGACAGGAAACCCTATACCATTTCAGACAAATGGCTGTCCAGTCTCTTCTTAAAAACTTCCAGTGTTGGAGCATTCACCACTTCTGGAGGCAGGTTGTTCCACTGGTTAATTGTTCTAATTGTCAGGAAGTTTCTCCTTAATTCTAGGTTGCTTCTCTCCTTGATTAGTTTCTATCCGTTGTTTCTTGTCCTGCCTTCAGGCGCTTTGGAAAATAGCTTGACTCCCTCTTCTTTGTGGCAGCCCCTGAGATATTGGAATACTGCTATCATGTCCCCCCTCGTCCTTCTCTTCATTAAACTAGACATACCCAATTCCAGCAGCCTTTCCTTATATGCTTTGGCCTCCAGTCCCCTGATCATCTTTGTTGCTCTTCTCTGTACTCTTTCTAGAGTCTCAACAT
>NW_015392165.1:6713-10294 GCF_001527695.2 Protobothrops mucrosquamatus | reverse complement strand
CAGCCGGCCTCTCCCCCTCCCAACCTCCATGCCCACCTGGACTGCAGGCGTTTGCACCGGCCGCCGGGCCAGGAAGGTGCGTCTCTCTCGCCAGCCCCGCCCCGCCCCATGTCGTCGTCGTGTGAATGCCGGGCTGGCCAGCGTAAAAGACGGCCAGGGCCTCCGCTCTCGAGCCGGGAGGGGGGGCGAGTGGGCGGGCAGCTGGCGCCGAAGGGGTGGGGAGCGGGTCAGGAGGCAGCAGAAGGTGCTGAAAGGCGCCCAGGACACAGCAGACCGGCCTGAGAGGTGGGGAAGGCGGGCGAGGGAGCCGTCAGCTAACTTGCACTTTAGGCAGGGGCAGAGAGCTGCGAGTGCGAGCGCGCCCCCCCAGATGTTGCGCCCGGTGCGGCTGGCCCCCCCTGCACCCCCCACGCTACGCCTCTGTGTCTAACCCACATTTTTCTATCTTATTAAGTAGTAGGTTGTAATCTACTTTATCAAATGCCTTACTGAAGTCCAAGTAAATTATATCCACAGCATTCCTCTGATCCACTAATTTTGTCACTTGGTCAAAGAATGCAATAAGATTTGTCTGGCATGATCTGTTTTTGACAAACCCGTATTAGCTTTTAGTAATGACTTTGTTTGCCTCTAGGTGTTCTCTGATTCGTTGTTTGATTATCTTTTCCAGAATCTTCCCAGGTATTGAGGTCAGGCTGATAGGTCTGTAATTTCCTGGGACCATTTTTTTTCCTTTTTTGAAGATGGGAACTACATCAGTTCTTTTCCAGTCCTCCGGTAGTTCCCCAGTGCTCCAGGATCTTTGAAAAATATAGTTCAATGGTTCTGAGATCACATCTGCCAGTTCCTTGAGAACCCTGGGGTGTAATCCATCTAGTCCTGGTGATTTGAACTCATCTAGGCTGGACAGGTTTTCTTGCCCATCTTAACTTGCGTTTCTATTCTGTTTTTTATGGCACTATTTTTGGTAGGTTGGTCTGTTTTTTCCCTTTCTGTAAAGACAGATGCAAAAAATGAATTAAATAGTTCTGCTTTTTCCCTGTTGCTTGTCACCTTCTTGCCACTTCCCCCCACTAATGGACCAATCATTTCCTTCACTTTTTTCTTGTTTTTTACATGTTGAAAGAAGCTTTTTTTGTTATTTTTAACTTTGGTCGCAAGCTTTAGTTCATTTTGAACCTTAGCTTTCCTCACTTCATCTTTGCAGGCTCGGGCTATTTCTTGATATTCTTAGTTATGTGCCCCTCTTTCCACTTTCTATACTTGTCCTTTTTATCTTTCAATTTATCAGAGAGTTCTTTATGCAGCCATGCTGGTTTCTTTTGAGAGCTGTTATTTTTCCTCTTTGTTGGTATTGTGCTGGACTGGGCTTTTATTATCTCACTTTTCAAAATTTCCCAAGTTTCTTGAGTTGTTTTCCCCTTGAGGATTCTCATCCATGGAATCCTTCCCAAGCCCTCTCTAAGTTTATTGAAATTAGCTCTCTTAAAGTCCAAGACTCTAGTTGTTGTTTTTTCCAAAGAAGTTTTATTATTTTTCATCAAAAAACAATCATAATCATAGATAAACAGAATAAAAAGTAAAATCCCCCACCCACCCACCCCGGACTTCCCAAACCTAATCCCACGATAATATTCATATATAAATAAACAAATACTAATATCTCTAACTCCACAAAATGTCTTAATCTACATGAAAAGATAGAAAGAGTAAACAAAATAAGAAAATCTAAAAACCTAAGTTGTATTCTACCACTCTATGCTTCTTTTGAATATAAACAATCCATTTTCTCCATATTGATAAAAATTGTTCATTCGAGTAGTTCTTCAAATAAGCCAAAATCTTTGCCATTTCAGCAAGATTCGAAACTTTCAATCTCCAGTCTTCCATTGTAGGCAGAATTGGGCTCTTCCAATTTTGGGCTATCAACAAACGGGCAGCAGTTAAACAATAAAGCATCAAATTTATCTCTTTTGAATCTAAATCTTGCACAATACCTAAGAGAAACAACTGTGGAAGAAAGATAATCCTTTTTTTAAAGATTTGCTGTAAGTTCCACCACAATTGTATCCAAAAGGCCTTAATAACCTTACAAGTCCACCACATATGAAAAAAAGTTGCGTCTGGATGTCCACACCTCCAACACTTGGATTCATAATTCACATAAATACGAGACATGGTTGAAGGATCCAAGTGCCATCTATAAAACATTTTATAAAAATTCTCACGTAGATTTTGAGCTTGTGTAAACTTCACATTTCTCATCCAGATTAACTCCCAAGTATCCATAGGTATTGTTTCTCCTATATTTTGAGCCCATTTAATCATACAATCTTTAACTAATTCAATTTCTGAGTCCAATTCTAATAAAACATTATATATCCTTTTAATATGTCCTTTAGTGCCATCTCTTACTTGCTTCAAAAAATTCCCATCTTCCATAACAAGAATGGTCTTTTTATCAATTCGCCATCTATCTTGAATTTGTCTATACAAAAGCCAAGAAAAGTTTGGGTTATTTTGCTTCAAAACTTCTATTGATTTTAGGCACCAGTTGCCACCACCACTCTGGTATAACAAATCTTTGTATGTAAGTCCCTCCATCACCACTCCTCTAGTTATGGTTTGAAAAATATGTGATGGTATCACCCAGAGTGGTAGCTTAACATCAAACTTAAAAAAATATTTTTGCCAAACTCTTAACAATGCAGACCTTATTATATGATTTCTGAAGGTTTTATCAATTTTTTTCTGCATAAAAAGATAAGCATGCCACCCAAAGTACAAGTCCCATCCTTCGACATTCAAAATCCCTTTGTTGGACAAATTAATCCAGTCGGTCATCCACGTTAATGCACAAGAGTCATAATAAAGTGTCAAATTTGGTACTTTAAGTCCTCCACGTTCTCTGCTATCTTGAATAATCTTGAATTTAACTCTCACCTTCTTGCCTTCCCAAATGAAACGGTTCAAATCTCTTTGCCATTCTTTCAAGTTAAGTTCATTTTTTAAAATAGGTATCATCTGAAATAAGAAAAGAAACTTAGGCAAAATGTTCATTTTAATGGCCGCTATACGACCCAGCAAAGAAAGCTGTAGTTTTTTCCACATTAATAAGTCCTTTTGCACCATTTTCCACAATCTTTCATAATTATTCTGGTACAATTTCACGTTGGAGGATGACAAAAAAATTCCCAAATATTTGACTTTATTGACCACTTCAAATCCTGACATTTGCATAAGTTGATCTTTGTCTCTAACAATCATATTCTTAGTAAGAATTTTGGTCTTATTCACATTGATTTTAAATCCAGCCACTTTACCATACTGATACAGCTCTTGCAACAAAGATTCCAGTGATTCGATTGGTTGAGTCAATGTGAAAACTAAATCATCAGCAAAAGCTTTAAGTTTATATTCTTTAGTAGAAATCTTTAGGCCTTTAATCATTGGAGATTCTCTAATTCTGGACAACAAGATTTCCAAGGACAGTATAAATAATAGTGGAGAAAGTGGACAACCTTGTCTAGTACCTTTTTGTATGTCTATAAGTTCTGTCAGATCTCCATTAATAATTATTT
>NW_015392165.1:2523-6471 GCF_001527695.2 Protobothrops mucrosquamatus | reverse complement strand
GTGGAGAAAGTGGACAACCTTGTCTAGTACCTTTTTGTATGTCTATAAGTTCTGTCAGATCTCCATTAATAATTATTTGAGCACATTGTTTTTGATAGATCGCTTTTATGGCTGTCTTAAATTGATTTCCAAAATTCATATAATCCAACATTTTGTTTAAAAACTGCCAGTCCAATTTGTCGAAGGCCTTCTCCGCATCTAAGAAAATGAAAGCCAATGGCACTTGATTATTCTTATCCAGATATTCCAGTAGATTTACAATTTGTCTAATATTATTCTTCATATATCTTCCGGATATAAAGCCAGTTTGGTCATCATGTATATAATATTGCAATATCTGCATCAGTCTATTGGCCAAAATTTTTGCGAAGATTTTATAGTCCACATTCAGCAGAGAAATAGGTCTGTAGTCCTTAAGTTCCAAAACCTCCTTCTCATCCTTGGGTATCAAAGATATAAAAGCTCTTGTCCAAGACTGTGGTATTTGTTCTCCCAACATAATTCTATTAAATAATATTTTTAGGGGTTGAATCATTTCAGCTGACAATGATTTATAATAAATTGCTGTCAAACCATCTGTACCAGGGGCTTTACCAGCTTTCAATTGTTTAACTGCATTTAAAATTTCATCTGCAGTAATCTCTTCATTCATAAGTTTCTGTTGTTCTGATGTAAGTTTATAAGTAGATGAAGATTGTAAGTATTCGTCAATATCCTCAATTTTTATACTCCCTGAATAATATAGGTGTGAGTAGAATTCTGTAAATGCTCTTTTGATCAGTTCTTGTTGATATACCTCACGACCCTTGACCAAAACTTTTGATATAACTCTAGCTTTTTGTCTCTTGCGTAATTGGTAAGCCAACCATCTTCCTGGTTTATTTGCATTAGCAAATGTATTATGTTTAATATATTTCAAATTGGTGGCCACCTGATCGGCAATTAACATGTTGAATTGATCCTTAAGCATTTTAATAGAAGTCTTCAAGTTAATATCTGTTGGTCGCTGAGGTAATAGTTTTTCTTTAATCCCAATTTCTTTTTCCAAATTTAATCTACTCTGTATTTGCTTGTGTTTATGTGCATTGTTCATGGAAATTAATAGGCCCCTCTAATAGGCTTTGCTGGTGTCCCAAACAATATGTATAGGAGTACATTTATTCAAATTAAATTGGAAAAACTCTTTCATATATTCCTTCAGAACTTTGACCTTATCCTCATAATTAAACAGATTTTCATTTATTCTCCAAGATTTCCTTTTTTTTTGCTGACCAATCTCTAACCATACCATACTATGGTCAGTCAAAGTTCTGGGAAAAAATTTTGTTTTATTACAAGCAGTGAGTAAGTCAGTTGATGTCAAAACAAAATCAATCCTTGAGAAGGACTCATGTCTATGAGAAAAGAAAGTAAAGTCACGTTCATTCATATGTTGTGATCTCCAAACATCCACCAGCTCCAAGTCTTCCATCATTGCAAAAAAAGATTTAGGGAGTCTGGAAAGGGCCACATCCTTAGAAGTTGTCTTTTTATCTTTCAAAGTATCAAGTACCCCATTCCAGTCCCCCATAACAATCAAAGAATTATAATCCATAGCCACAATTTTCTGGTGTAGTTGTCTATAAAATTGTTTTTGAGATGACAGTTGATTGGGGGCATAAACCCCCACTATTAAACACTTTCTTCCATTTAAGTTTATTTCCACAAATAAAAATCTTCCTTCTTTGTCAGCTTCCTTTAAGATAGGTGAAAGATATTTCTTTATATATAATGCAACCCCAGCTTTTTTTTTAAGAGCAGGTGCAGCAAACAAATCTCCAAGCTTAAAATCTAGTAATAATTTTTGATCTTTAACCACAATATGAGTCTCTTGTAGACATGTAATATCATTTTTGAAATGTCTTAAATAATGAAAAACCTTGCGTCTTTTGTGGGGTGTATTAAGCCCCCCCACATTCCAGGATGAAATTTTAAGCATTGGCTGATTTCAATCCTATAGCAATACTTGAAGCGTAGGACTTAACAAAAACCTTGGGTCGAGCGCCACCTACTGGCTCAGAAATAGCAGGTGGCGAGCTGTCAGATGTTAACGGGCGGGCTGTCATTTGTTGCTCTTTTTCCTTGCGTCTGTGAGCTGCGCGAGTCATTCTTTGTTCTTTTCCATCATCTTTTGAACACCCATTTGCATCCTTTACACCGGAAATAGAAGGGAGGTCCACAATCAGTTGCTCAGCTACGTCAGTCTTTTGAGATATGGGTGGACGCTCCACTTGCAACACAGACGCCATAAAATCATTCGCTTTTTTAACCGAATTAATTCTGTAACGCTTACCAGCCACATTCACGATTATGCCCACCGGTATATCCCATCTGAAAATCATTTGTCTGTTCTTAAGTTCCTGCACCAAAAAAGCATAGTCTCGTCGCGCTCTGAGTATTTTTGCTGGAATTTCTTTTAGAAGAATAATGTCTTGGTTTAAAATCTTAAATCTTTGTTGGTAAAAAAGCTGCATTATTTCATTTCGTCTCATTTTTCTTGTAAAATACACCACCACATCTCTTGGCAAATTTTTTTGACGAGCAACCCAAGAATTCACTCTGAAAACACGTTCTATTTCATCATAAATTAATTCCTGCGATGGACCATCTCTGCCACTAGCCAAAAAGGCATCTGCCAATACTTCAGAAATTAATTCTCTTAATTTTTCTTTTGAGTCCTCAGCCAGCCCACGAATTCGAATCATGTCCCGGAATTGAGCGACCAAGACATCACCTTTAACATTTTCCAAACCCTCTTCTACGAATTCCAATCTTTGCTCGTTCGCTTCAGCCCTCTGTTCATTTTCCTCCACCCTTTCTGCCACCCCATCCACATAATTAGCCAAACCTTGGAAAGCAGTTGTCATATTCAAACGGAAACCCTCGTGTTTCTGTAATAATTCTTGTTGTTGCTGTATTACTTGATCAATCTTATTCTCCATTTTAGCATCCATTTTTTGTAACATCTCTGTCATTTGCTTAATACTTTCAGTCACTAAATCCTGTACATCTTTACCAGGGGGCGGTGGAGGTGAAGAAGATGGCGGTAGGGGTGGCGGGTGGGAAGCCAGCTTAGAAGTTTGTTGGAGCAGTTGAGATGTAATTGATTTTGAGGTTGTAGGCACCACTCTTCTCGAAGCCATATTAGCAATTTAAGATTTCAAACTATGTAAAAGTCTTTTAAACAGTTAATCCGAAGCAAGTAGTGAAAGTATTAAAAGTAGCGAAAGTTCCAGACCGGAAATACAAATCACTTTCATTTCTTCTTGCTAAAAAGTTTCATTCCATCGCCATTTTAAGTTCACTTTCACTCAGTCCACCGCAAGTATAGGGAAGATCAGAATATTCCAAGTTAGAGTAAAATCCAAAATAAAAAGCAAACTTCCAGGGTCGGTTTGTCTGCATATAATGACTCACAGTTCAATTTAAGTTGCAGCGGTGGCGGCAGCTTCTAGCTTCGCCAAGGCGAAGGCGTCCTGAATCGCGGAGAATCCTCGGGGCTCCGGAGGAGTTCTAACCTACATCGTCCAAATAGGACGACTCGGGAACTCAACTCCTACCCTGGGCAACTCGCCGATCCCCCTATGCCCGGGGGAAAGGTAGCAAGCCGTTTGACAGCTGATGCTTGCTGTCAAAACGGCTTTTACGCGAAAACAGGCGGGAGGCAGCTATCGGCTGCGTCCGACGAGGTCGCCTGCACACCGGAAGTCCCAAGACTCTAGTTTGACTGTGTTCTATTGCTTGTGCTTCCATAATGTTGAATTCCAATATTGCATGATCACTTCCTCCCAAGGTTCCTGTGGCTTCAACACCTTCTATCATTTCATCTCTGTTAGTGAGAATTAGATCCAAAATGGCTAATCCCCTAGTTCCCTTCTCTACTTTTTGGGAGACAAAATTGTCTGCTAG
>NW_015392165.1:0-1932 GCF_001527695.2 Protobothrops mucrosquamatus | reverse complement strand
GAATTCCAATATTGCATGATCACTTCCTCCCAAGGTTCCTGTGGCTTCAACACCTTCTATCATTTCATCTCTGTTAGTGAGAATTAGATCCAAAATGGCTAATCCCCTAGTTCCCTTCTCTACTTTTTGGGAGACAAAATTGTCTGCTAGGTTTGCAAGGAATCTGTTTGATCTTCCACTTGGTGCAGAGTTTGTCTCCAAGTTGATGTCAGGGTAGTTAAAGTCCCCCATTACTATTGTGATGTGCTTCCTACATACCTTAGTTAGCTGACTGTTTGGTTGGGTGGCCTGTAATATACACCTATGGTAATGTCGTTTCCCCCCCTTTTATATTGACCCAAATGCATTCAAGACAGTTTTCATCATTGTTGTGTTCTATTTCTGTAGAGATGTAGTTATTTCTTACATATAAAGCAACTCCACCTCCTCTTTTATTTGGTCTGTTTCTTTTAAATAATTTAAATCCCACTAGCTGTGTGTTCCATTTGTGGGTTTCATCCCACCATATTTCCGTAATGGCAACAATACCATATCTGCCCTCATTAACCTGAATTTCTAGTTCACCCTGTTTGCTGTTCATACTCTGTGCATTGGTGTATAGATATTTGAGTCCTTTATGACTGACCCTGTGTTTACTTTCTACGTAACCTGTGTGGTGCCTGAGTTCCCCTATTGCCTTACTACCTATTTGGTTAGTGCACTTTGTGTGACACTCGCTATTAGAAGCTTGATTTTGCTTGACAGCAAGGTTGATATTCTTGTCCGCACACACATCTATGTTACATGCACTGATAGCTCTATGATTTTTAGATTGCCAGGGACAGGGATGTTCTGTATCAATTAACTCACTGTCCCCGCTGTTTAGTTTAAATATTCCTCCAGAAAATCTGTGAATTTATAGCCTTTGCATCTCTTTGATGGATGCAAACCATCTCTTTTGTACATGTTTTCATTGGACCAGCTACAGACATCGTAACTAATATATCCAAACCCTTCCCCTTTACACCACTCCTTTAGCCACATATTGAATTGTGATATATGCTGGCCTTTTCCATTTTGCTCCTTATATACTGGTAAAACTTCTGAAAAAGTAAGCCTACAGCCTGTTCTGCTAAGTTCCTGCCCCAAGCTCTGGAAATCGTTCTGCACAGAGAGTACATCTTTTTGGGACAGATCGTTAGTGCCAAGATGTACATTAGCCTCCACATCACAGTCCTTGCTGGCATTCTTGATTATTTTAGAAATACGCTTCTTGTCCCTACTGGCAGTAGCACCTGGAAGACATCTGACCTCTTTTGAAACCTCTGTGTCCTTTCCTAAATTTACATCCCTTATAATTGAATCACCTACCAGAAAGTGGCTTCTCTTTTTGGATGCCTTTTTGTTCTTGCATGACTGATGTGTAATACCTGATTCACGCTTCTCCCTGTCAAAAACAAGTTCTTCATCCAGAACCAGTATTTTTGAAAGAAAAATACTGGTTCTGGATATAAACAACTACACTGGATTTTTTTTTCAAGTTTGAAAAGCACATTTTTGTTGAATAATGCAACTTGTAGCAATTTCATAAGATTCATAATCTCTTTTTTTGTTCATATTGATATATCTTTGTTCCTGCTGATAATTTAGAATAAAGGATAATTTGGCCTATTTTCCCTTAACATTTTTTAGCAGCTGAGACTACAATTTTCAAAATCTTTATACACCAAATAAAACAAGGCTGATTCAAAAGACATGTCTTACGATGACTCAGATTTAACTAAGTGCAACAAGAAGTTAGGCTTGCAATTTCCATTAAAGTCCTAATTTTAAGATAACAAATATCTTCAATATCTTCTTCAGAATAGGGCTGGAAGGGACCTTGGAGGTCTTCTAGTCCAACCCTCTGATCAAGCAGGAGACCCTATTCAATTTCAGGAAAGTGGCTGTCCA
>NW_015392164.1:19555-21472 GCF_001527695.2 Protobothrops mucrosquamatus | reverse complement strand
ATTTACTCATCCTGCAAGAAGGAATATAAGATATGGAATCATATGAAGTTGCCATACATTGTTGAGTCCACACAATAGCAATAGAACTTAGACTTGTATAGCACTTCACAGTGCTTTACAGCCCTCTCTAAGCAGTTTACAGAGTCAGCATATTGCCCCCAACAATTTGGGTCCTCATTTTATTGACTTTGGAAGGCTGAGTCAACCATGAGCTAATCATAATCAAATTTCTGGCAATCAGAAGAATTAGCCTGCAATACTGCATTCTAACTGCTGTGTCACCACCACAATGTTAGGCCATAGCTCCAAGATAAACAAATTGCTTTTGATTTGTGCCGTTTTTTTTTTTCTTTCTCTTTAGCTGGTCTTTCTTTGTATTTTGGGTGGTAGGCAAGGCGTAAAAACCAGACAAGAATAATCTAAAAAGCCATGGACAAAATATAAATATCAATATACAGACTTCCAGGAAATAAGTGGTGAACTGAAAATTGCCCAACTTAAAGCAGAGCTGACAACCATGGAATGAAGAGCTGGCTAGTAGACCAGCTCTTGATAATTCTTCTTCAGGAGACATGAGATTGCCCACAAGTGCTCCAGACAGTTGCTCCTCACAAGGAAACTATAAGATAGCATTTTCAGGTGAGTTTATAGCTCTGGGAGACAAGAGAATGACCAGGTTGTTCAAATTGAAATTGGCACCTTTAAATGGACACTGGGTTTGCATAACTTCTTTTCTAATCACTTTTGGAAATGTTAACTGCTTTTCAGCTATTACCTATCTTTGGATCAACAGGTTTTACAGCACCAGGTGGGTTTCCTTCATCCTTAGTGAAAGAAGTTTAAATACAAGTTTCAGGATTAAAATATGGGGTGAGGGCTAATACAGCAAAAGTGTGATTAAACTTTAATTTTGAAAGGATAAAAGTGGATTAAGGGTCCAAGTGGATTTGAAATAAATTTTGGAAGTATAGCTAACTATAGATAGACTGTGTTTGAAAATGTTATGAAAGTGGAAAAAGACTGATCTGAAAGTGGACTTAAAAAGAATAATATGAAAAAAAATGCTTCACTGGGCATACAAAAGAATTGGATTGATGTCTTAATAATTGAAATGGGATATTAAAAAGTAAAAGGAAGGAATATAAAATTGGTTTGTTTGATCAAGATTAAGATCAATACATTGTTATCTCTGGTAACTTTGCTGATTAGGACTGAAGATGAGGCTTTAATGTGTTGGATAATTTAAGTCTCCATCAGGGGCTATACTACCCCCAAACCTCGGGGTCTAGAATGAATTCTGGCTTAAAAGTCATGACCAAATTTAGGCTTTTCCTTACTTATAATTGATATCATCACCTAGCCATCATTAAAGCAATAAAAAGTTATGATTCCATAACTGTTGGATGATATTACAAACAGTGTTGATTGGAGGATGCTACAATCTGGTAGTAAGGAAGTAGTAAGGAAGTGGCCTTAGCTGCATTTTTAGTAGGTATGAATAGTTGACTAAAGTAATGTTTCACATGCCATTTAATATAGTTAAGAATGCGTTGGCAGGCATATTTAATTTATGATAAAAAAGTAGATAGAAATTTTAAGGCTCATATTTTGAGAAGTGCTTTACTTCGAGTTTGGAAGAAATATTATTATAGATTAAATTATAAGATTCCAATTTGGGCAAGTCCAGGACAGATAATAGAGGGGATATCTAAGGGAGTTGTATCCTAACTTACAACCCAAGTGTTGGAGATGTGGAAATTTAGATGCAACTTATTTTCATGTGTGGTGGACTTGTAGGGCGGTTAAAGCATTTTGGATAAAGATATGGTGGAATATTCAAAATATTTTTAAGAAAAAGATAAAGTTTAAGCCACAGTTATTTTTGTTGGGCATTATGGAAAATTTGGATAAAAAAGA
>NW_015392164.1:9629-19291 GCF_001527695.2 Protobothrops mucrosquamatus | reverse complement strand
ATGCTGGAAAACGGAATGTTTGCCCACTATAGAAGATTGGGCATTTAAAGTTTCAAATTTAGCAGAAATGGCTAAGATTTCAGCCTACGTGAAGGATTATTCACAAGAAAGATATATTTTGGTTTGGAGAAGATGGATAGATTATATTGAGAATAAATATGGAACTAAAAAGTTTCATTTGGTTTTTGAGTAAATTTTAGATTGTTAATGAAGTTTATTTCTTTTTAATTAGTAATAAGATGTTATAATTATAATGTTTAATATGTTTGTTCAGAAGAGAGCTAAAGGATGTTACAGAATTGTTAATTTAATAGTGACATAATCTAAGACAGAGTATATTTATTGTATTGTTAACCCTGTGATTGGCTCTGGGAAGTTGGGGGGGGAGTGAGGGGGGGAAGGGTGGGGTTTGGGGAGGAGGGGAGTTATATTGTAAAACTTTTAAAAATTTTCAATAATAAAAAAAAGAATGCTACTACTGCATAATTAAAACAACACATATTGTTATTATACGTTAACAGTTCAAATGCATGGCATAGCATTGTATCCAACTGATGTGATAACCTTTCTAAAAAGTCTTTGTGTTGTTGTTTTTTAAGCTACCCCTTGGTTTTTTGTCCCTCTTTATTTAATGATTCCAACTTTCAGCTTTTACTTTGCTTCCATGCTGCATTAAATGCACAAGCTTAATTGTGGTACAAGGAAATACACAGATAAAGTGAAGACTTTGTCCGTGTCACTTTAAGACAGTTAATTAAATAGGTGGCTGCACATTCTTTTCTTAGCAAACAAAACCTTTTAAGAAGGATGTGTCTCTCTTGTGGCACATCAGTATAGTGTCAACTCTTTTCCTGAGCTTCTATCAGAGTGTGAAACCACTGGGGAAAAACAGGCACATCCCCTGGCAGAGTTTGTGGAGAGATTAAATTAGGCTTCTCTCACTCAAGGTCTCTTACAGTTCTTTCCTGGATGGGAATTGCTGTGTCAAGTTGGAGAAATTTGGATAAAATGAGTGTTTTCCTTTGATTGGAAAGCATTATCTCAAACACCACAAAGGTTATCTCTGCTAAGAGTGTTCATGAGCAGACATTTGGATTTTGTAGCTAAAAGGCTACTAACTTGATCACATTAACCATTATTGTAAGTAAAAGAATTTTTTTATCCCAAGTGTGGTAGGACTATCAGTGATATATTTCTCCTTGGACACTTGGTTAAGTGGGAGATGAAACAGGTTCCTGACATCAACTTTGTCACCTGAAAGTAGCAGGAACTAGTGGGTTAACTATACTGGTTTTAATTTTTACCATAGGAATAAAATGATAGAAGGGATAGAACTTGTAGGAACCCTGGGGGAGAGTGACCATGTTATGCTAGAATTCAACATAATACAGGCATGGGTCATTGAATCAAGTCAAACCAGTGTTTTAGACCAGGGCTTTTCAACCTTTTCACCCATCGTACCACTTTTAGGATATGGCAACATCCGAGTACCACCAGTCACCTAGGAAGGTGTCAAAAACTTGATGACCAAAAAAAAAAAAAGGAAAAAAGTGATGAAGTACAGGTAGTCCTTGACTTACAACAGAGCCCCACAAGACACCTGCCTGCCCATCCGGCGGCGCTCTTCCTCCTGTCTGAGGTTTCCATTGTTGTGAGCATTTCTGTTGAGGATTGGCAGCGGGGATGGGGTGGGGGGTGTTTGGTTTTTATTTCCCCCATCTGCTAGGTGGTTGCAGCAGGTTTTGATCACTTCACATGACCCTGGGACACAGTGACCATCATAAAGATGAATCAGTTGCCAAGCATCTGAATGTAAATCACAAGACCCTGGAGATGCTGCAACATTCCAGCTGATCGGCGCTTCTTCTGGGCTCAGCAGAAGCGCCAGATCAACACCGAGCTCCAGCTGGAGCCTGGCACTGATCCTGGTGCTTCCGCTGAGCCTGACAGCTCCGAAGAAGCGCCGATCAGCTGGAAAGCAGCACTGATCCTGGCGCTTCCGCTGAGCACTGACAGCCCTGCATCTCCAGCCATCTCTCGCTCAGGCTTGTGCAGTGCTGCCACTGGTTCAGCTCATTCCCCTCCCCCGCTACCACTTTTCTAGGATGGTCGCGTACTACCTGCCAGGTGCCAATGTACCACAGGTGGTACCCGTACCACTGGTTGAAAAGCACTGTTTTAGACTTTAAGAGAGTGACTTCAAAAACTAAGAGAGAGATTAATAAGGATTCCATGGATAGAAACCCTAAAGGGAAAACTAATGGGAAACTCTGAAAAACGAGATCATAACCCTGGGAAACTCTGAAAAATGAGATCATAAAAGCCCAATCAAACACAATACCACAAAGAAATAAAAATAAGAGACCCTGGATGCAACCAGCATGGCTGCATAAAGAACTCTCTTACAAACTGAAAGAAAAAAGGACAAATATTAAAAAAATGGAAAGGGGGATACATATTTAAAGCAGAATACTAGCAAATATTCTGACTGGGCAAGAACAGAATTAAAAAAGCCAAGGCTCGGAATGAACTAAGCCTTGCAACAAATTCCAAAAATAACAAAAAGGTTTCTTTCAATAGGTAAGGAACAAGAAAAAAGTCAAGGAATTTATGGGTCCACTAATGGGAGAAGATGGCAAGAAGGTGACAGGCAGAAGGAAAAAACAGCTGCTCAATACCTTCTTTGCATCTGTCTTCATGCAAAAGGGGGGAAAAAAATCCCAACTTATGAAAAGCAGCACTGTGGGAGATGCAGGCAAACTGCAGGTAAATATAAGGTAAGAAAATGGTACTCTACTCTAGAAGAATTCAGATTCCCCAGGACCAGATAGTTTACATCCCAGGATTCTGAAGTAGCTGGCACATGTGATCTCAAAACCACTGAGCAAAATCTTTTACAGCTCCTGAAGCATGGGAGAAACTGAGAAAAGTCTGGAAACAATCTACAAAGAAGGGAAAAAGAGAACCAAGAAACTATAGACCAATCAGCCTGCCATCAATACCTGGAAAAATTCTGGAGAAAATAAATCAAACAGCAGATTTGTGAGCATATAGAAATAAACAAAGCAATTACTAGAAGCCGCATGGATTTGTTAAAAACAAATCATGCCAGACAAATCCTATTGCCTTCTTCGATAAATTAGTAGACCACAACCTATTTCTTGGTAAATAGAACAATGTCAGATAGACAGCATCACCATCAGATGCATTTGCAACTGGCTGACCAATCGCACTCAACATGTAAGTCCTCAATGGAACTATGTCTACATAGAAGGAAGCATGCAGTGGGGTACTTCACAGTTTTGCATTGGGGCCAGCACTCTTCAACATCTTCATGAATGTTCTAGATGAGGGATAGTAAGGAGAGCTTGCCTCCCAGAGGTTATGATTGCTCCACCATTGGAATTTTTCAAGAAAAGATTGGACAACCATTTGTCCAGGATGATATAAGGTTTCCTGCCACAGGCTGGGAGTTGGATTAGAAGATGTCCAAGGTCCTTTGCAGCCCTGATTCTATGATTTTAAGTAAAAGAAGCAAAGAATGAATACACAGTTAATTAGATTGATTTACTTACTTACTGAAGAGACTCATCAACTGGCAGATGACCTGAAAGTGTTCTACTGTAGATTTGAGAAGTGATCACTGTCATCTACTGCTACCTTCCCCACTTCAAATACACCAACAGCAGCCAAATATCTTACATCTATCTCCATCCCTTTGGGCCCTCTACCTCTATTAATCTTAAAAGAAGATGCATGAGATCTATTTCATAGACAAAAGATCGGAAAAGCACCAGGTCGAGATGGAGTAATGGCTTCTTGTATGAAAGCCTGTGCTGAACAATTGGCCCCCTTCTTCACCTGCATCTTTAATAAATCACTGGAGATGTGTTATGGTCCTTCTTGCTTCAAACACTCTACTATCATCCCGGTTTCTAAGAAACCCTCATCAGTGAGCTAAATGTCTAAAGATCAGTTGCTATGATATTTGTAGTTATGAAGACCTTTGAGAGGTTAGTACTGACAATCATCATGGATCTGCTATTAGACTTCTTGCAGTTTGTCTACCAAGGAAAAAAATCAGCAAGTGATGCTGTCAACATGGTACTGCACTACATCTTGCAACATCTTGAATCCCCAATACTGAAGTTTGCAGATGATACAACAGTCATTGGTCTCATTTGAGACAGTGATCAGTCTGCATATAGACAAGAGGTTGAACAACTAGCCCTGTGGTGCAGCCAGACCTATCTGGAGCTGAACATGCTTAACACTGTAGATATGAGAGTGGATTTTAGAAGGAGCCTTCTATTCTACCATCTCTTATTATATTCAACAGCACAGTATCAGCAGTAGAATCCTTCACATTTTGGGGTTCTATATCTCCCAGGATTTGAAGTGGATCCAGTGGTGGGATTCAGCCAGTTCTCAACACTTCGGCAGAACCAGTAGCTAATTTTTTGTTGCCCAGGCCGAGAATGGACTTCCGGAAGCTGCATCCACACAGAAAACCAGTTGTTCACATATTTGAATCTCACCATTGAATGGATCCCTAACATTAGAACCATCATTTAAAAAGCACAACAAAGAACATTCTTCCTGTGACAGTCCAGGAAGTTCAGACTGCCCCAGGAGTTGTTGAAATAGCTTTACAGATGAATTATTGAGTCTGTCATTTGTACTCCTATAACTGTCTGGTTTGGTGCAGCAACCAAACAGGACAGGTGCAGACTCCAATGGATAGTTAGGACTGCAGAAAGAACAATTGCAACCAGCTTGCCTTCCTAGAAGACCTGAATATTGTGTGGATCAGAAGGAAGCACCTCACATCCTGGACATAAACTGTTTCAATTCCTCCCCTTTAGACTCCGCTATAGGGCATTGCATGTTATTTCTGAGCCAAAATAAATAGACACAGTGATAGTTTCTTCCCTCGTGCCAATACTCTGCTGAACACCTAAATTTCACAGTACTGTCTAATGTCTATGTGTATTTACCCTTGTTGTATGGCTATAGCATTATTGTTATCCTTTTTACTTTCTTTACTACCCCTCTTATTGGTATATTATTACTGTTGCTTTGCATGTACATTGAGAGCTCCTGCACTAGAGACAAATTGCTTATGTGTCTAATCACACTTGGCCAGATAAAGTATTCTATACCCTATAATAAAGTATTCTATTCTATATTTTATCATTTAAAAGGTAACAAGATTCTTTGGCTAAGAGATATTTGTGAAAAAGCTGCCTAAAAACCTAACTAAAATATACCCTGTAGTCATCATCTCTATTTCAGAACTGTGAGAGGCAGCTGGTTATTTTTTTTCCCTTCCTTTTTTTTTTTTTTTTTAAGGATCAGGGATGTGCATTCAAGATAAGAAACACATCTATCAGCAACACATTCCTGCCAAGGAAATTGGTGAGTAGGATTAATGTTTCAGTTGTTCAAGTGTATAAGGGGAAAAAAAAACCTTGCTGAGAAAGAATCACTCTAGCTTGATGAACAAGGTGATTGAAGAAGAGGAATCATTTCATTACAGGTGTTGACAGACATGAAAGAATGTAGCTTGATTCACACATAGCTGGCATTGGTTTATTTTTGCCTTCATATGATGTGTGAATCCAATTCAGTCCATATTCCCAGTGCAGTGGAGACAGCTGTTTTTAGTTTCAGCATCAAGGCTGGATTCTACACAAATCATATAACAAATGTGATGGTCCATCATATCTCCACAAAGCCCCACATTTGTCCCAAAATATAATCTTTCAGCAAATTAAACATCAACGTTGACACAACTATTTTCATTGTTAAACTATCACTTAGCTTCTCAAACAGACAAAAATGTACAGTATATCCTCCCAAATCATGAGACTATCACATTATTGGAGAATGGCCCGATAGGTCTCATCTAAAGTGTAGCCCCCTATCTGAAAAAGATAGTTTGCCCCTGCTTTTTAAATCATGAATTAGTTTAAACTTGTGTTTTTTAATCAGCCAGAGTTGGCTTAATGCAGTGTATACTTCCAGTCTAACATGGGGGCACATCCATATGCAAGAATGAAATACTTTCTTTAATAAAATATTGGGTTATTAACTGTATATAACCACTCGTTCATTTTCAGAAATTATGAGACCATCCCTCTACATCAGGGGTAGTCAACCTTGGCTCTTTTATGACTCGTGGACTTCAATTCCCAGAATTCCTGAGCCAGCTAAGCTGGCTCAGGAATTCTGAGAGTTGAAGTCCACGAGTTATAAAAGAGCCAAGGTTGACTACCCCTGCTCTACATACTATTCTATAAAATATCAAACTAAATTAATATTTGTGACATTTTTAGTGGCAGATTTTGAAAAAGTAAATAAAAGTAAATAAAGAAAAGAAACGGGCCCATAACCTCCAGTCACCTTTTAAACAGAATTGAGCTAGTCATAATTTAAAAATGAATGTTTAAATTTGTTAGAAAAGAAATCAGTATCTTTTTGCACATAGCTGCGTGAATCAGAGGTGAGGTTGAGGACCATCAGAGGTGGCCACAAATTAAATCTTTCTTTATAGCTCCTTTTATAGGAGAGTCTTGCCTCTATTTCTCAAAAGAGTGTCCTTCCTGTAGGAATTCTGGGAAAGTGTAATTACCCAGATTTCCAAAAGGGAGCACTCTGTGGTTGGGTTCTCAGCTGAGTTTGCAGTTTCTGTTTAATTAACCTTGCAGTTGGAGGTAACACTCTTAGGGGAAAGAACCTTTTGTTATTTAATTAGAATAGAGCTGGAAGGGACCTTGGAGGTCTTCTAGTCCATCCCCCTGCTCAAGCAGGAGACCCTATACCATTTCAAACAAGGGACTGTCCAGTCTTTTCTTAAAGAAAGACCTCACAACTTCTGAAGGCAGGTTGTTCCACTGGTTAATTGTTCTCACTGTTAGGAAGTTTTTTTTTCTTAATTCCAGGTTGCTTCTCTCCTTGATTAGTTTCCATCCATTGTTTCTTGTCTTCCCTTCTGGTGCTTTGGAAAATGTTGACCCCTCTCATCTTTGTGGCAGCCCCTCAATATTGGAATACTGCCAACATGTCACCCCTAGCCCTTTTTTTCTCTAGACTAGCCAAACCCAATTTCTCTGGCAAAAGTTTTGCAAAATCTGCAAAACAAATCTGTATAAAAATGGCAAAAACTCTTGACATCCTGGAAGGAACCTTCACCTGGAGAGGCTGATGCCTCCCCCTACATTCTAATCTTTGTGTTGAGCCTGTTACAATTTCTTACCTTATGTTCTGATCGTAATTTTTAACCTTTTGCCCTGTTAAACGATGGGGAGATTGACTAGTGCGGAGGTTTGATTCCCTTCTCACAAATTTAAGCCTCAATATTGGAATGTATCTTTGCCTCTCTTCCTTCCCTATTCTCGCTTCCTGTTGTGTTTTATCTTTTAGATCAGGGCTTTTCAACCAGTGGTATGGGTACCACCTGTGGTACATTGGCACCTGGCAGGTGGTATGCAACCATCCTAGAAAAGTGGTAGCGGGGGAGGGGAATGAGCTGAACTGGTGGCAGCACCGCACAAGCCTGAGCCGAGAGATGGCTGGAGCTGCAGGGCTGTCAGGAATCAGTGGAAGCGCCAGGATCAGTGCCAGGCTCCAGCTGGAGCTTGGCGCTGATCCTGGCACTTCTGCTGAGCCCAGAAGAAGCGCCGATCAGCTGGAATGTTGCAGCATCTCCAGGGTCTTGTGATTTACATTCAGATGCTTGGCAACTGATTCATATTTATGATGGTCACAGTGTCCCAGGGTCATGTGAAGTGACCAAAACCTGCTGCAGCCACCCAGCAGATGGGGGGAATAAAAACGAAACACCCCACCACCCCACCCCTGCTGCCAATCCTCAACAGAAATGCTCACAACAATGAAAACTTCGGACAGGAGGAAGAGCACCGCTGGGTGGGCAGGCAGGTGTCTTGCTCGGCTGTGGCTTGGGGGCACTTTTTTCAGTGCCATTGTAACTTCGAACAGTCACTAAGCGAACTGTTGTAAGTCGAGGACTACCTGCACTTCATCACTTTTTTCCTTTTTTTTTTTTTTTTGGTCGTCAAGTTTTTGACACCTTGCTAGGCGACTGGTGGTACTCGGATGTTGCCATATCCTAAAAGTGGTACAATGGGTGAAAAGCTCGAAAAGCTCTGTTTTAGATCATTATTTTCCAGAGATGAAAGTCCCTTCCCCTCCTCCAACTGACTGTTGAAGCCCAGGTGGCTAAAGAGGAGGATTTAAAAATGCTTTAAATAAATAAGCATCCTTCCATAAACATCCTTCATCTAAACTGAGAAGCAAGATCTATAAAGATATTTGGAAGACAAATGTGGTCAGATCAAGATGAGGCTGATAGATTGAGCAATAGGCGCCCTGTTTAGGTTGAACAGTCCCTTATCCTCAGGCTCATGATCAGATGAAATATAACCACTACTCTCAGGTTGGCTTAATTGCAAGGACAGAAGGAACCTTCATCTCCTAATATACAGCTTTGGTCTTTCAAACTTGAACCTTAAGAGGTATCTTTGTCCTTCAAGCTGCAGAAGAAACTCACTCCTCTTATTTAGGCCTAATGCATTTTGTATGGGGTGGGGGCAAGTCCTCCAAGAAATTTCCACAATCTTTGCAAGGTAGAAGCATCACTATTCATTTCCCAGTTCATTTTTCCCAAACTTATGAGAAACTGGATGCTGATAAAAAATGCCACTTTCGATTATTGTGGAAAAAATAAAATGCAAGTCCCAAGTCTTTTCTTCCACTTTACATTTGAATAAGTAGGCTTTTGCTCCTTACAGAGGAAATTAAATGCTAGCTTTTATGCAGGTTGAATAGAACTGTATTATTTAGGGCAGCAGAAAAATCGTATTATTCCATGCTACCAGGGGCATTTCTACTTACCTGCCTTCTGTGCCTCTCTTTCTGTCTTCCCTGACTGTGGAAATCATCATGTTATCCAATCATACCATGAAAAATATTGCTCAGGTTACTTTGTACTCATTTGGGATTCAGCTTGCATTGCTCCCTTGGACTTTGCAGATAGTCTATGGTTTAGTCCTTAACAGTCACAGATTCTGTATCTATTGTGTGCCCTATGTGTCTAAAGGTGAGCAAAAAACCAGGGATGTTCTCTATAGGGTATTTTCCCACCTAGGCTCTAAAGATTTTGCTAAGACTCCTTTGAACTTCAAAGCTTTAAGCTAATGGAGAGGTCACACATTGAGGGCTTCAAAAGAAAAGCGGCTTGAATTTCACAATCAACCAGCTACAAGCCATTTCCTTTGTAGCAAAGCCAAGTACCCTCTGAGAATCTTTGCTTTTGGACAACTTTCTCAGTTAAGCATCTTTATCCCCTTTCTCTCCAAGTGCATCAGGAAAGATACTTTACCATGCTTATTGTAAATCTGTTCTGGCTCATTTTCTGCTTTGGCTACATAGATTTAAATATAATTAAAATGGTAAAGACTCATGCTAAGTTTAATTCCCGGGCACTCCATGCAGCAGAGTCCAGGGAGAGGGGAAAAAGGCAGATCAGAATAACAGAGTGAACAGAATAACCGAGTTGGAAGGGATCTTGAAGGTTTTCTAGCCCAACTCCCTGATCAAGCAAGAGATCCTATGCCAGTGGTTCTCAACCTTTTTAATGC
>NW_015392164.1:6314-8870 GCF_001527695.2 Protobothrops mucrosquamatus | reverse complement strand
TCATATGTTTTAACCTTCAGCTCCCTAGTTATCTTTGTTGCTCTTCTCTGCAATCTTTCTAGCGTTTCAATATCTTTTTATATTGTGGTGACCAAAACTGGATGCAGTATTCCAAGTGTGGTGTTATCAAGAGGTACTAACACTTCACGGGATCTTGATTCTATCCCTCTGATAATGCAGCCTAGGATTGCATTGGGTTTTTTGGCAGCTGCAGCACACTGCTGGCTCATATTTACATGGTTGTTCTCTAGGACACCTAGACCCCTCTCTCAGTTATTGTTATTGAGCCAGGTACCACCTGTTCTATACCTATGCATTTTGTTTTTCTTGCCTAAGTATAGAACCTTTTGCCTAAATTTAAAATCAAAATCAGCAAGGGGGCAAAGAGAGATTGTGATGTAAGAACTGACCCTTTTGAACATACAATGTGTAAGAGAAGCATGACTTGCATCACAACATTCTGCCTGCCATCTTGCTGATTTTGACCTACACATCCCATGAACACTTCATGTCCATGTTATTCTCTTGACAATAGTATGAAAATATTGTGAGGTTGTTGGTGCTCTCTGAGCTCAGTGCTGATAATATTACTTAGTTTGGTAACAAAACAACTACAAGAAAACCACCAAGCTCAGAGAGCACCACAGACTCCACAGTTCAACCCTGAGCTACAAATATTCTATTACAATATTCTATTACAAATTTTCTATTAACCCAGCCTAATGTTTTGGCCTGGGATTACTGCTCTGGGGTTACTGGGTGTTTTAGATACAGGTAATCCTTGGTGTATGACCATAATTGAGCCCCAAATTTCCAATTACAAGAAGTTAAATGAGCTTTGCCTCATTTTATGAACTTCCTTGCCACAATTGTTCAGTGAATCACTTCAGTGAATCACTTCAGCTTCCCCATTGATTTTGCTTGTCAGAAGATGGCAAAAGGTGATCACATGACCCCAGTTGTCAAGCGTCTGAATTTTAATCATGTGATCTGGGGATGCATAAATTTTTCACATGTGTGAAAAAAGTAATAGCACTTAGATTTATATACCACTTCACAGTGCTTTACAGCCCTCTCTAAGCGGTTTACAGTCAGCTTATTGCCCACAGCAATCTGGCTCCTCATTTTACCGACCTCAGAAAGATTGAAGGTTGAGTCAAACTTGATGATCATAAGTCACTTTTTCCAGTGCCATTGTAATTTTGAATGGTCAGCAAATGAATGGTTGTAAATAGAGGATTACACGTATCAAAATTTCCAGATCTGTTCTTGTTTGCTTCCATGGCAAAAACTGCTTTTTATGCTTTAAGACAATTATGAGATCTGGAAGTTACATTCAGTAAGGCTAAACCAGGAAAGTCTCAGAGATTGTAAAAGGAAGACAAGAGTGCTATAAAATATCCAGGCCATTACAGTAGTAATGAATATTCAAATGTAAAACTGCATGAAGCAAAAGAGATAGTTTTCTGAAATATAGTGATTGAAAAGGAAATTTACAGCAGGGGGAGCTAGAAGACAAAGTCAAGTGTCCAGAATTTTTATACGTGTTTATCACTACAAATTTCCATCCTGGCTATTGTTTAGCCTAACTAAATTATGTAAATGTCACTTATGTAATGACCACTGGGATTACTGATAAATTTCTACATGGGCCTTTTGGCTGATGAAGAAATGCCAACCTGATGTCCATTTTTTATCCTTAGTCTTGCTGGTAAGTTTACTGTTTCTTTTTTATCAAGGCAAATGTCTCAAGAGTGGTGAAAAATAATTCTCCACTTGTGTTTTGATTCTGCTTCTTGGTGAGATACTGCAGTTGAGTGGATGGATCAAGTGGTTTCATATACTGAACAGCTGACGGCCGTGGCCAGGGGGGCGTTTTACCAGGTACGGCTGGTTTACCAGTTGCGGCCTTTTCTGGACCGGGACGCCTTGCGCACAGTCACCCATGCTCTTGTCACCTCCCGCCTGGACTACTGCAATGCTCTCTACATGGGGCTCCCCTTGAGGAGCACTCGGAGGCTCCAGTTAGTCCAGAATGCAGCCGTGCGGGCGGTGTTGGGAGTGACCCGTCGCTCCCATGTAACGCCGCTGCTGCGCGAGCTGCACTGGCTGCCGGTGGCTTTCCGGGTGCGCTTCAAGGTGCTGATTATCATCTTCAAAGCGCTCCATGGCATCGGACCTGGTTATCTCCGAGACCGCCTTCTGCCTCAGATTACCTCTCAGCGGCTGATACGCTCCCACAGAGAGGGTCTCCTCAGGGTGCCGTCAGCCAGACAGTGCCGGCTGGCGACCCCCAGGGGGAGGGCCTTCTCGGTTGGAGCTCCCACCCTATGGAACGAACTACCCCCAGAGATCCAGGTGATTCCGGATCTTCCCTCCTTCCGCCGCGCCCTCAAGACATGGCTATTTAAGCTGGCAGGACTGGCCTAAGGGTTATTTTTAACATGGTTTTATAATAATTTTTATAAAAAATAATAAAGGCCTTATAATAATATTTCATTTTAAATTAACATTTTAACTTTAGTATTATTATATTTATGTATTTGTTTTTAAAAG
>NW_015392164.1:0-6179 GCF_001527695.2 Protobothrops mucrosquamatus | reverse complement strand
TTTAACATGGTTTTATAATAATTTTTATAAAAAATAATAAAGGCCTTATAATAATATTTCATTTTAAATTAACATTTTAACTTTAGTATTATTATATTTATGTATTTGTTTTTAAAAGGCTGTAAGCCGCCCTGAGTCCGTAGGGAGAAGGGCGGGGTAGAAATATAAATAATAAATAAATAAATAAATAATAAATAAACAGAGCATTGCAGATTTTAAATCATGTTAGCAGGAAAAGAGCTGAAGGTTGAGGCAGCTTAAGGCATTTGTGGAGGAAATCCCTAGCCCTAACAAAAATTCAAGGCCAGTTGAGATTTGCTGGGAACTGGTCTGGTATCAAAAATACATTCTTCTGTTTTAGATGGAAAAAATCCAAAATAGTCACAACAGAGGAATGGCTGGTGAAGATGACTGAATTTGCAGAAATGGCAAAATTAACTTGCTTGATTAAGGAGAAGACAACAAATACATTTACTAGTGATTGGAAACTCTTTCTGGACTTTTTGCTAAAAATGCAAAAACAAAAAAAAGAATTGGTGACATGGATTGATAATTAGAACGGGCAGAATATGGGAAGAAGAGAATTGCGATGTAAGAGGGAGGACAGATGATAAATGCATTTTTTAACTGCTGTACAGAAAGTCAGAAATAGTTTTTTTATACATTTTTCTTTTCCTTTTCTCCAATTTTTCACTTGTTTTATATCTTTCTTTACTTTTATAACTGTAAAAGTGTTTTAATAAGCTTTATATTAAACATGCCTTCTGCATTTTTCACTATGCTCATTCAATTGCATGATTACCAACAAAAAGTGAATCTGGGGTAAGTTCTCCTAGTGGGATGCAGGGATAGAATAGAATAGAATAGAATAGAATAGAATAGAATAGAATAGAATAGAAGCTGGAAGGGACCTTGGAGGTCTTCTAGTCCAACCCCCTGCTCAAGCAGGAGAACATATACCATTTCAGACAAGTGACTGTCTAGTCTTAAAAACCTCCAGTGATGGAGCGCCCACGATTTCTGAAAGCAAGCTGTTCCACTGGTTAATTGTCCTCACTGTTAGGAAGTTTCTCCTTAATTCCAGTTTGCTTCTCTCCTGGATTAGTTTCCAACCATTGTTTCTTGTCCTGCCCTCTGGTGCTCTGGAGAATAATTTGATCCCCTTTTCTTTGTGGCAGCTTCTCAAATACTGGAATACTGCTATCATGTTACCCCTAATTTTTCTTTTCTTTAGACTAGCCAAACCCAAATCCTGCAGCCGTTCTTCATAAGTTTTAGTCTCCAGGCCTTGGATCATCTTAGTTGCTCTTCTCTGGACTTTTTCTAAAGTCTCAACATCTTTTTTGTAGCATGGTGACCAAGTTGCAGTATTCCAGTTGTGGTCTTACTAGGGTTTTATAAAGTGGTACTAATACTTTGCGTGATCTTGATTCTATGCCTGTGTTTATACAACCTTTTTGGCTGCTGTTGCACACTGCTGGCTCATGTTCAAGTGATCATCCTCTAGGATTCCAAGGTCCCTCTCACAGTTTCTGTTTTTGAGTCAGGTCTCACCTAATCTGTATAACAGGAGGTGGCTAAGAAATTTTCTCCTTCTTTCATTATACCATCCTCTGTTTGGAGAACCTTTGCCTCTTTTCCATTCTTCACCTGGGTCCTAAAGTAAGGGACTTTATAAGTCCCATGATAGACTTATTTTGCAGCAAGGATTGTCTTCAGATCAGTAAAAAGAAGAAATTTCCTCCCCCCCAGGAGGAAAACATTTGAGAAATTGGAAGGCAAAATCTTCCAGTGGATTCTCTCTTCTGTCTATGATTTTAATCTAGGACAGTGGTGGCGAACCTATGGCACAGGTGCCAGAGGCAACACTCAGAGCCCTCTCTGTGGGCACACGTGCCGTAGCCCCAGTCCTAGGCCTTCAGCTGGGTTTTATAAACCCTTTTTGCTTTAGGCCTCCGCTGCCATGTACAAAAAAAAAGGTTCAATCAATCAGTCAATTTCAACTTCTCACAGGAAAAAAAAAGATCTTGCAAAGTTGGAATTGATTGATTGAACTTTTTAGTCCCACCCAGTCTGCTGTTACCACCGCAGCCACACCCACCCAATGGGCCACGCCATGCCCGGCACCCAGCAATGCTTAAGTGGGTTTTGGGTCTCAGTTTGGGCACTCGGTCTCTAAAAGGTTCGCCATCACTGATCTAGTACCACACTGTGATTGTTTAGGACTGTTGTGCAAATGCAGAACAGATATTTAATTTCTACTGCCTGCTTGGCAGGGGTATCCACAGGATGTGGTGAAAAAAAATCAATACAAGGGCAGTCACAAAGCAACTAAACCTTTGCCTGTTCTTTATATATGAGGCACAAAATCCCCCACTCAAATGGATCTTTTTTAATTCCACTATTGTAGTTACAATCTTGATTTTCTTTTTTTAACCTCATCCCAGTTCCTTGACCTTTTTCTTGTTTTTTACATGTTCAAAGGAACCTTTAAAATTATTTTTGACATTTGTTGCATTTGAACAAAGTTGTGGATTCCCAAGACTGCAACTCCAACTAACAGATCAGGTTCTTTTTCGGCAAGAACTGATTCCAGAGGAAATGTATTTTTAAAACTGTTGCCCACTTGGTAGGCAAAGCAGACTTCCATAAGAACAGATCTGAGACTGGAATTATAATTGCAAGGAAAATATTGCTATTACTTTTATTTCTTCAATGTATATCTCTCCTTTCAGCCTATTACAGTATTCAATAGCACGGCATATATTAGAAGTGTTCGGTTCTTTAGTTCGGTATATTTTTAATATTCTATTAAGATTTTTTCTCTTCAGAAAGCAACATTTATTTTAATGTCTCATGTACTGTGTTGTCCTGATTTGTTTTAATCATAATTTGCTGAATAAACCACACTTTGCTAGATTACACTGCTCTACGGCATGATTTGCCGTAGGCTTAGCCCAAATCAAAGTGCATTTGTTTAAAAATAGGTTTAGTAAATTTAATAGCCATTCATCTCGTATACCTGACTGGATGGTTCAAAAAGTAAAACAGAATAAAATAGTAAAAGACAACAAGAGAGTTAAAGAGTAAAAATGACATAAAAATAGCAACTGAAAAGACTCACACTTTGTCCAGTATCTTGTGGCCTGACATGAAAATCTCTGGCTGTTAGCTTCTCTCAAATCTTTAAAATCAGCCAGGTGCAATCCAGCTTTGTAATACTAATATTAATACTAATAAACTTTAGTTTATTTTCCTCTCATTTGCTTCCATGTGGAAGGCCTTCCATGTGTACATTCTGGCTGAAGAATAGAATTTAAAACTCCTTTGCTTTCCTCTACTGTTTGTGCTGGATTTTGGCAGGCCAGATCTGGTAGCCTATGCTGAATGAGATCAATGTGAAGGAAGTTCTTTTTTTCCCATTGACAATGATTTACAACTGCTTGTAAACAATACATTTTGCAGTGGCAGCGTGCCCTTCATAATGTCAGCTACTGTACATAATAAGGGCAGCAGAAGGCTGATTTGGATCAATGGGTAGATTTTGGAATAGTGACAAGCCACAAGGACAACAGCAAAGTACTCTGTCCCTGACCTGCCTCTTACTAAAATAAAACTCAAGAAAACTGTAGCCAAGCTCTATCACTAAGACAACTCGAAGGCTTCTGGTGACAATTATAAGCAACAATTCAGTTTTTATGGACAGAATGGGTGGGTTATTGCTATTGGTTGTTCTTCTCAACTACGAAGGCTATTTTTCTGCTAGAATCACAGAAATCAATTTAATTATCTTTCTGTTTAATTGGCTTCTGAGAGCTATTTTATTTGCCTCAATATTCTAAGATTTTAGAACATCTAATCTCCTACAACTGAAATTTAAAGCATATTGCAACACATACACACACACACACACAATATTTGCAATGCAACAAATGAATATTACTATCCTTCAATCATTAGAGAATGTTAGCCAAATTTGTCAATAAAAGAAATAATTCCAAAATCAACACTTGGAGACTGGCAAACTCAAGAAACAAGAACCAGTTGAATTTTTGGAAGGATCTTTATTATTAGTAGGATAACATAACAGTCTTGAAAGCCTACCACAGATAAATTATATCTAGTGTAATTCAAGTCAGATTTGCTCTGAGTTTCTTTTGTACATTTCTCTGTTATCCTGGGTTAACGAATCTTTTCTATAACGGCTCTCCTCCTTCCTCTGGGTTTCCAGGAATCTGCTAAACATTACATCCAAATACATTTGTTAAGATCAATCTGTTCACCATATAAATGCATACAGATCTTTGAATTATCCAGAATTGTACCTCAAACAATTATCGTATAAAAACAGGATATGGAGAAGAAGCAGATATCTAATAAATTATCAATTTCTTCTGATCTGACTATGGATTTCCTTTGACTAAAGGGCAATGAGATTTTTTTGAGGCATAGGATTGTGTAGCATACTTAGCTTGCAGTAGTTAGTATTTCATACATCAGCCTATTATATGAGATCTTTATTTAAACCAGAGAAATGTAAAATATTTTTGTGTATAAGGCTGAATATTTATCTATATAGACAATAATACATGATGCATCTAATGAGAATAATTATAAGCAATCTAAACATATGTTCCTCTAAATGCTGACTTGTTAAACTCAAAGTACTGTGATTTCTGTATATCTATGGAAATTATGGTTTTCATTTGCCTTGCTGAGACTTTAGCTTTGAATATTGCTTTTAAATCATTCCACACTGCAGACTCCAAAATTATGGATGTTTATGCATTCATTTCCCTCCTGATTTGAATAATTGTGGTTACCAAGCAATGCTGTAGCCTTTACTTTAGTTACTCATTAGACATAAATGTAGCTGACTAGCAAACAGATTTGAAATGTATCTTAAACTTCATGTGGTATTTTAATAACAAGGAGAAAACATATGTACAGTAATTTTAAAACACTCTTGCAAAACTGGTTCCCTTGACTATTCTATTTCTTTTGGCAGAGCCGCATATATGCAATATATGTTTCACATTTCCAAAGAACAAAATCTATTTCCAAACAAGGCGGTCTACAATTGAAGTCATACTTTAGGATTTCAATCTATGTTTCCCTTACAGAAAAGAAACCACACTGGATTCAATGTGTTTACTTCTGAGTAAACATTTAAAAAATTGCATTGCCCACACTTCTATCTTTACAATTCTTGCCTTCAGTTGTATATACCCTGAGAACATTCAACAAGTCAATGGATTAGTGTGTGAATATGCCCAATTTACAAACTGGGTGGAATCAGGGAGACAGTGGAACAGGAAATGGAATCAGAATTGGAATTAATAAAGTAAAATGCATATATATCTCACAAATCTATCTATCTATCTATCTATCTATCTATCTATCTATCTATCTATCTATCATCTATCTATCTATCTATCTATCTATCTATCTATTTTCAAATTCAAAGTCTCACAAATCTATATTCCACAAGCATACTCATACATACTGTAAATGCATACTCATATACTCAAACATATTCAAAAGCTTACATATGACACATAAAGTCAAGCTGTTTTCACGTCAGCTTCCATACTTGGTGACTTCATGGATACCCATATGAATTATTAGCAGTATAGTAGTGTTTTGCCATTGTCTTCTTTTGAAATGTTATTTAAATTTCCTAATCTACTCTACTGCTCTGGGACTACCTGATGTTCCTCCAACCACTTACCAATGGGGTGCAACCTTGCTTGCTTTTCAATTCAGCCAATGTGAGCTATCTGCTTCAGATACATTAATTAATGGAAGAGGAGTCAAGGACAGAATGAAGAATGCAGTAGGAGTATAGGGAACAAAGTTGCCCCAATAGGTTACCTGAAGACCACAGTCATATCATCTGCATACCTTTACTAACTCATAATCTGGCTTGTTTGATTTTGACTTGCTGTGTTGTGTGAATTAGCCAATTGTAGCCTAGTTATAAAACTTGACTTAACATGGTATGGGAACCCTGACATAGCTTTGAAGAAGAGAGGACAGTATGTTATGTATGCTGCTTTGAGTTCATGGTTGAAAGGAGGGACAAAAATCTAATAAATAAATAAACACTCCAATATCTGGGGATTCCAGTTGCATTGGGAGTATAACTCCCAGAAATCCCATGGGAGGAGGAATTCTGG
>NW_015392163.1:70913-72243 GCF_001527695.2 Protobothrops mucrosquamatus | reverse complement strand
GGGGGGCCGGATGTCAACGCTGCAAATACTGTATATTCTTGCTTTGACAATATGCAGAGCTGTCTGGCATTTTTATAGTTAAACCAGGCAGAAGGGGAAAAGAAACCGGATGTAAATCACATCTTCCAAGTTGATTGGAAGATGTGAACCATGACCCCAAAAAAGGGTGGGAGGGAAATGTTTAGAATTACATGCATAGTGGAAAAAGAACCAGTCCTAAGCATTCCACCATGCTGTGCTGATGTGGCTTTAACATTAATAAATGCTTTTAGGAGAAAACATGCCTGAAAGTCCTTTTAAGTGTTTCGTTACTCAGACACATGACAGCTGTCCCATTTCCAAATGCAATGGCCCTGTTAGGTGCGTTGCTAGGGGAACCTCCAATAAGCGACCCATCTGCCTGTTCAAACTTCATGGCTAGGGGCAACAATTTGACGCGAATCCCCAACTTAAGAACTGTGGGCAAGTTAATTAAGCATCTGGTGCAGCCTGAGTCTATTAAAACGTCTAAATCGGGAGGACTTCCGGCTGTGACGTCATCATGGAGCGGGTGAAGGAACAGATCTCTGTTCCTAAATCCCGAAAAATCTTCGCTAAGAGCCCAGCAAGGGCTTTGCCGATCCCGGAGAGATTGGTAAACTAAAGAGGAAGCTTCAGAGAAGCCGGGTGGAAAGCAAACACCCGAGCAGACAGGAGCAGCACTTTTAAAATTGGCGGAGAAGAAGCCGGTCTCTAAGGCCGGCCTGGAGCGATGGCGACAGTCTGAGAGGGAAGTGAAAAGTAGAACTGACAGCTTCGTACGGGAGACGAGGAAAACCCCTGAAGGAGGTGAGGAACATTTGGCTGAGAGAAGGCGCAGAAAAAGCAAAGCGATAAGGAGAGAGACACAGCAGCAACTGAATTGGAATAGAGCGGAGAAGGGAGCGATAGAGCAGAACAAGAGCAGCGTGAAGAAGCAGAGAGCCCACAGTAAAGTTTATAAAGCATGAAAGACTGGAATTTTAAGAGCTGCAAGACGTAGAGATTGAAACTAGAGAAAGGACTGGAGAAAGAACGGCCAGAGGCATCAAAGGGTGATTAAGAAGGACTTTGAAAAATTAACATAAGGATTGAAAGGTGAAGTGAGACAACGGAGAAAGTTAATACTACTTAGTGGAACTTATTTTTGAAGAACAAAGAGCATTGAAATTTGGACTTTAACTGACATATATCTGGGTAAAGTGACGTGGACGTTTTGGAAATATTGGATTTATAGAAGAAGAAATAAGAGGTGACATTTGGTGGATACATTAAATTGAGACAGAGAGAAAAAAGGCTGATGCAATATTGT
>NW_015392163.1:59942-61378 GCF_001527695.2 Protobothrops mucrosquamatus | reverse complement strand
TCAAAGACACAATGATTAGATGGGCAAAAAATTTCGGATATAATATAGAATTGGAGAAATGGGAAAAAATATGGAAAATAAACATAAAATTGACTATGTCAGCGGCATTCAAGGAAAACCAGTTGAAGATGTTTTACAGATGGCATCTTCCACCAGCAAAGCTTGCCAAGATGTTCCAGAACAATTCGCCGACATGTTGAAATGTAAAAAAGTACATGGAACATATTATCATTTATGGTGGACATGCCCAGTTGCGAAAAAATACTGGACTAAAATAAGAAGATGGATCGAAGAAATAATAGACCAACCCGTAGACTGGAAACCAGAGATCTTTTTGCTGGGTATTTTAAACAGAAAATATAGTAAAGAAATATGGTACTTAATTCTACATACAACAACGGCAGCAAGAATAGCATACGCACAGTTCTGGAAAAATGAGAATATACCATCAGAGGAAGAAGTGATAAAAATCCTGGACTGTGCTGAGATGGACAAATTAACAAAAGAGATAAAAGAAAAGGAAGACACAGAATACTATTTAATATGGAACAAGTGGTATGACTGGTTGGCGAGTAGAAATAAGAGAGAATAAATGTGCAAAGGTTAAAAGTGGGAAATGTGTGTATAATAATGTATGAAGGAAGAAAAATGCAAATAAGAAATAATGGGGCAACAAGGACAAATATTCTAAAGAAGAATAAGGGGGGAAAATGTAAATAATATAAGATTACTGTTACGAAATCGCTGTAAAAAAAGGGAGGAATATATACTGTGTGTATATGTGTGTTATGTTTTGTTTTGTTTGTTTAAAAAATAAAAATATATATTAAAAAAAACACGTCTAAATCGGTTTGGGCCCGTCTTTGGCACTATAATCTTGGCGGGAATAGCAGAAGGTGGGGATGGGTCGACTTACCATCGGGTCATCTTCATCCTCATTGCTATCGTAAAGTGCCGGTAGGGGCAGGTGTTCAGGTGGGGCTCCTGCTTCTCCCCGGGGCGGGGAGATTTGGACAGCTTGCTCCTGTTTGGCCCAATTAGACTTCTCCCGCCCTGCTCATGGCGGTGGTTTTCTTGGCTTAGCAGTTGTAACTCGTGCGGATTTTGCTTGGGGGGGCAGGGGCTAAGCACTCAGCAGCACGATGACCCTGCTGCCCATATCGTAAGTATTTGATGGGAGCCCCGGCGGCCACTCAAGGAGCGTCGGTGGTTGGTGTGGCTTGGGGTCGCCGTCCACACAGGCACTTCTCAGGACCTCGTCTTGGCTTCGATTCGCTGGTAGTTGGTCTCTTGACACGATCCAGTTCGATGTCCAAGGTTACTGTTATGTTATACCACTCTTGCAGCTGGCTCGGGATCCCTCTGTAGATGCATGCTTGGAGCAGGTTGCGGTTCAGCCCTAGTTTGAAAGAGTGGATCAGGGACCTCTCTGGCCA
>NW_015392163.1:38523-52352 GCF_001527695.2 Protobothrops mucrosquamatus | reverse complement strand
TTTGGCAGCAATAACCTCAACCAAACGTTTCCTGTAGTTGCAGATCAGACCTGCACAACGATCTGGAGTAATTTTGGACCACTCCTCTTCACAAAACTGTTTCAGTGTAGCAATATTCTTGGGATGTCTGGTGTGAATCGCTCTCTTAAGGTCATGCCACAACATTTCAATCGGGTTGAGGTCAGGACTCTGACTAGGCGACTCCAGAAGGCGTATTCTGTGCTGTTGAAGCCATTGTTTTGTTGAATTACTTGTATGCTTTGGGTCATTGTCCTGTTGCATCACCCATCCTCTGCGGAGCTTCAGTTGGCGGACAGATGGTCGTACGTTTTCCTGCAAAATGTCTTGATAAACTCTGGAATTCATTTTCCCATCAATGACAACAATCCATCCAGGCCCTGAGGCAGCAAAGCAGCCCCAAACCATGATGTTCCCTCCGCCATGTTTTACAGTGGGGATGAGGTTTTGATGTTGGTGTGTTGTGCCTTTTTTTCTCCACACATAGTGTTGTGTGTTTTTCCCAAACAACTCAATTTTGGTTTCATCTGTCCACAGTATATTTTGCCAGTAGTGCTGTGGAACATCCAGATGCTCTTTTGCAAACTTCAAACGTGCCGCAATATTTTTTTGGGACAGCAATGGCTTCCTCCGTGGTGTCCTCCCATGTACTCCATTCTTGTTTAATGTTTTCCTTATTGTAGATGTGTCAACAAAAATGTTAGCATGTGCCAAAGATTTCTGTAGGTCTTTAGCTGACACTCTAGGATTCTTCTTTACCTCAAGAAGCATTCTGCGCTGTGCTCTTGCAGTCATTTTTACAGGACGACCACGCCTAGGGAGAGTAGCAACAGTGTTAAACTTTCTCCATTTGTAGACAGTCTGTCTTACCGTGGACACATGAACATCAAGGCTTTTGGAGATACTTTTGTAACCCTTTCCAGCTTCATGCAAGTCAACAATTCTTGATCGTAGGTCTTCTGAGAGCTCTTTTCTGCGAGGCATGGTTCACATCAGACAGTGCTTCTTGAAACCAGTAAACCCATAACAGGTGTGTGTTTTTAAAGGGCAGGACAGCTGTCAGCAACACATCCAATATCATCACACTGATTNATCACACTGATTGGAGTCAAGGTTGGCTCACTCCTGGCTCCAATTAGCTCTTGGAGATGTCATTAGGCTAGGGGCTCACATACTTTTTCCTCCCTGCACTGTGAATGTTTACATGTTATGTTCAATTAAACCATGGCAACATGTAATGTTTGTGTATTATTATTTTCAGCAGACTGTGTTTTTCTATTGTTGTGACTTAGATGACATTCAGAGCACATTTTATGACCAATTCATGCAAAACTCCGCGTTATCCCAAGGGGTTCACATACTTTTTCTTGCAACTATATACTGAGGATAGACTAACCTGTATGCAACCAAATCATTAGAAGGCTATGGGATAACTAGCAAGCCAGCCAGCCTATATTTCAGCCATGCAATATATCAAGGAAGCAATTTCTTCAGGTATTTTTTAAGAAAAACATTATAATAATACAATCTGATTTCTAATCTCATAATTTGTACAGAAAGTTGTGAAATCATACAGGTGGTTGTCACCAAGATGCATCTGCACCTCAGGCCATTTTGGGGACATGTCACTTGAAGCGCAATATTTTAATTGTAGCAAACCACTATCAAATAATCCACAAGACTTAAGTGTTACATATAGCTATATAATATTTATTTCAAACACAGAATGTCCATTTCTTTGATATCTAGTTAACTTACAATTAATTTTAAAACACAGTTCATTTCAAATTTCTGAAAATCCATACATAGCTGTTCCAATGAGCCTCAGACAGTAACCATTAACAGTTGCTTTCTTCCATAATAGTTCAGTACTATTCCTTATTATTACTCTTTTCAACATTTATTTCATTAACACCCTCTAATAGGCAAAATATCTAGGACAAACATTGTTGACTCCTCCTCCCCATCTTTAATCATACTTCCAAGCATACTTGGGACTCTGCAAAATTTGCTCAGTGAGTAATCAATCTACTGCTTGGAGTCCCAAAAACTTAAAGAGACTCTTCCTAGTTCAGGAGTAAAACCCAACTCAGCTCTAGGTAGAAAACAGTGAAGCACCCAAACACATTTGATTTTTGCAACCTACAATTCCCAACCTTTGCCCTGAATTGTTCTTATATTGACTCTTATGTTGACACCATTCGTCCATATGTTGCTACCCAAATTACACAGGGAAGGCTGAAATACACTGAATGGTATTATCCATATCAAGTTACTGTGTGCACCAAGAAACACCAGATATATAGTATTGCCCCATTAGATGTCTTAGAGAACAGAGACAGATTGCTTACCTTAAAACTGAACACAAACTTCCCGCCTTTATAGAATCCCTGTAAGGCAAGCATTGTACAGTTTAAGCAAGTATTGCTCCAAACAGAAGGAAACAACTCTCAGAAATATCAGTTGTGGGAAAATGGGAGGTGGGCAGCATTAAAGTTACAACAAAGTAATTCACTTTCCAATCCATCAACACAAACCATCAACTTCCCCACATTTGTCACTTCCACACACATCTACTTCACATTCCCAAATTTTGGAAATACAGTCAGCTACCCAACCTAGAATAGGCTTAAAAGATACATAAAATGGGGAATTCTTAGCTGCTGGGTGTATCTGTGCAAGCAGATGTAAAAATGGTAGCAGACAGACAGGACATCATGCTCAGAAGAGGAGAGAGTCTTTATTTGCTAATGTTCTGACAAACAAAAAACCCTGGGTATTTGGATCAGGAAAAGCTAGAAAGTTTTCATTGTGAGTCTTGAATGGGATTGCACTTCAACATTCTGGACTGGAGAGCAATTTGGGAGGGTTTCCTCCCAAGGAAAGCTGTCACACAGATCCATCTTCTGTACCTTTTGGACTGAGAAGTCCTCCAGACAATTATTCATGTTTGAATATTTCATGTGGATGTACAAAATGTGCTCAACATGACTTTGCTCTTGAAGACTACTCCATTTTGGACATGCCACGGGGTGCCCATGTAACACCTCAGCTCTGTGAGCTGCACTGGACACCAGTGGGCTTCCAGATGTTATTCAGGTATATAGGGCCTACCTATCTGAGGAATAACCCTGTAGTATCTTCAGTTCTGTTTGAGCTGAAAAAGTTGGCATGCTTTAGGTCCCATTGATTAAACAATGTCATCTGATGGGAACCCGGAAGGCCACCTTCTGTGTTGTAGCACCTACCCTCTGGCACAGCATCATCCCAGAGATTCATATTCCTCTTATCCTGGCCTCATTCAAATGAGCCCAGAGCCCTGGTTGCGCAATGGAAGATGCCTGGGGCACAGTGGCGGAATGGGACAATTTGGTGCAGGCAGCTCGCCATTGCCGAGTTGCCTCTGCCGACTCACTGCTGCCAAGTCGCCATAGAACTCAATACAGCCAACTCGCTCCAGGGACAACATGCCGCAGACGGCCGGAGGGAGAGCTGGGTAGGCGAGTGGGTGGGCAGAGTGCCGGGCGGTGGCAGCGGACAGGGGCTTCCCATTTTCACACCCCTCACTGCCACCAAGCTCCAGGCTGAAGAGGGCGGGGACGGCAGTGGTGGCAGAGCAGGTGGCAGCGGCGATGGACGGGGTGGGCGGTGGGGGCTTCCCATTTTCACACCCCCACCACCACTGCTGCCATGCCCCAAGCCCAAGAGGCTAGGCATGATGGCGGCAGGCAGGGCGGGTAGCTCCAATTTCACACAACCTTGCTGCCGCAGTAAGCTCTGGGCCGAAAAGGCCGGGGATAGCAGTGGTGGCAGTGTGTGAAAATGGGATGTCCCCAGCCATTGCCACCTCCCTGCCCACTGCCACCACCGCCGTCCCTGGCCTCTTCAGCCCACAGCTTGGCGGCAGTGGGTGTGAAAATGGAAAGCTCCCAGAAGCTGCCACCATTCTGCGCTCTGCCCACCCGCTCTCTGCCTGACACACTTTCTGTCCAGCTGCCCACTGTGAGTTGTCCTGTGGTGACTTGGCGGCGGTGAGCTGGCTGTGCTGAGTTGTCCTAGACCCACACAATGGTTAGAATGCAGTATTGCAGGCTAACTCTGCCCACAGTCTGGCGTTTGATCCTGACGGGGCTTGAGGTTGACTCAGCCTTCCATCCTTCCAAGGTCAGTAAAATGAGGGCCCAGATTGTTGGGGGCAATATGCTGACACTGTAAACCACTGAGAGGGTGCTGTAAAGCACTATGGAGTGGTATATAAGTCTAAGTGCTATTCCTATTGCTATTGCTAGCCCTAAAGCTAGACTCTGCCCCAAGGCCTTGGGTTAGGTTGAGTGGCAGGTCCCTTATGGGTATGCGTTATGATTGAGAAGGTGCTGGTTTTATTTTCTCAGGATATTTACTAGTTTTGTTCTATTGTTAATTTGTTTTTAATACTGTACTCTTCCCAGAGTCATCATTGAGTCAGGCAGCTTTACAAACGTGATAAATATTTCAAGTTTCTAAATTTTACACATGCAGCATGATCACTAAAAGGAAAACAATGAACTGGTGACTCATCAGGTCAATCTGAATGTACACAAGCCACTGCAAGGCAACTTTCCTCCTATAATATTCAAATAACATGAATCACAATTTGCAGACCTTTTTGGCTCTTGCCTTGAATAAACAAAATAGCAAAAGCCACTTTATAATGAACATATGCCAACAGGTTTATGATTCATGTCACCAAGCGGAAACTGCAAACAGTCTGCTGAGCTTGATTAACCTACTATAAGTTCCTAGATAATATAGGAACTAAATTAGATGTCAGATTCAGTGCTTTATAATTTTAATGGATCAAAAACTCACTTAACTCTCAAGTGGTAAGATGAAAGCTGCTCCCCCAAACATAGTGAATGCAGCCAGAAAAACTACTAAATTTAAATTACATATGAATTAAATTTAGTTGATAATAATCACTTTCCAGTGTTGTATTTAATGGTGTCCATTTCTGCCACATTTAAAATTACAACATGGTAACCATTTTTGGAGATCTCAAGGTCTACAGCTAAGACTTTCAGAAGATACATATAACCTGGTAAATTAGGTTTTGCATCTCTATTTAATGGTCCAAAGAGACCTATGCTGATTGACACTCTTCTTTTTCCCCTAACATCTCACACCTTTGAACCATGACAAGGTAGAATTAAGATACCAATTCACAAATTGATTAAAAATAGAATACCTTGAAGTTCTCCTTACCCTCTTCTAATGCCAACCATCTCCCCATTTTAGAATAAGTTAGTTTGCAAAGACATTTTTGCCTACCTTCAGAGCTAACTTATGTAAAAAATGGACCACATTGCATTCAAAATGTGAATTTTAAGCAATAATGATGGACTTAAAGCACAAAAGTAAAAATATCAGACATACTGTATACTGATATGTTAATATCACAGGAGACATTGGCCTGGTGAATCACCCCACTCATGAAATTTCTCCAAAGTAACCAGCTATGGATAACATGCTACTTAAGACCATGCTTCTGAACAGGTGACACATTCATGTGGTGTAGCCATACCCATTTAGATAAAAAAAAGCCACACTGACTTCTAAGCAAGTAAATTCAAAATTCAAACACAGCAAATAGATGATTTGGGGAAATCTTTTACTATAATTATCCTAAAAACAAAATATAAGAAAAGCTGAGCAGACAGGTTTAGTATTTATGGTGCAGTGACAAGCTAAGAAGGATACATATAAGAAGTAAATAAATATGGCAGGATGCAATGAACAACATCGAGGGAATATCCCAGGACACTGATCCCTTCAATGTACTACAGGTAGACCTCGATTTATAACAGTTCATTTAGTGACCAAAGTTATGGCACTGAAAAAAGTGACTTATGACCAGTTTTTACACTTATGACCGTTGCAACATCCCCCTGGTCACATGACCAAAATTCAGATGCTTGGCAAGTGGTTCGTATTTATGACGGTTGCAGTGTCCTGGGGTCACATGACCCCCTCTTGCGATCTTCTGACAATCAAAGTCAATGGGGAATCCAGATTCACTTAACAACCATGTTACTAACTTAACAAATGCAATGATTCACTTTAATAACTGTTGCAAGAAAAGTCGTAAAATGGGGCACATTCACTTAACAAATGTTTCACTTAGCAAAATAAATTTTGGGCTCAATTGTGGTCGTAACTTGAGGACTACCTGTACTCTCTACAATTTCAACTACAAGAACCATGATTAAAGCTATTTTCAATAAGTATTATTCCCCAAACCAAGTTCTATCACTCATCCCTTATACAGAGAAAAACACAAAAGTGGAGGTGGGAGAAACTCAGCCAGCACTGGGCACAGCCTACTAACGCACTGATTATGGGGCTCAGAGTATGCAATACCATGTTAAACAGTTAAACAGTTCCTTCCTATGCCCACATCACTCACCTCATCAGGGCAGATAACTAGCTTGAAGTTGAGAAGATTGTCCTGGTCTGAAAAGTCTATTTCACATGTTTTTGGCAAATTAAGTTCGTTTATATCTGGCAGGAAAAGAAGAAATTGTCAGTTTAGAGAAGGTAGCTGGTTACAAGCCTCTATTTCTAAACCAAAATATATAATTGCTCTTTATTTTGATCATTAGCTCAACACTGATACATTTCTTTGAAAAGTTTTGTTAATTGCGAAGTCGTGTCCGACCCATTGTGACCCCATGGACAACGTTCCTCCAGGCCTTCCTGTCCTCTACCATCTTCTGGAGTCCATTTAAGCTCACGCCTACTGCTTCAGTGACTCCATCCAGCCACCTCATTCTCTGTCGTCCCCTTCTTCTGTTGCCCTCAATCTTTCCCAGCATTAGGCCCTTCTCCAATGAGTCCTTCTTTCTCATTAGGTGGCCAAAGTATTTGAGTTTCAACTTCAGGATCTGGCCTTCTAAAGAGCAGTCGGGGTTGATCTCTTCTAGGACTGACCGGTTTGAATGCCTTGCAGTCCAAGGGACTCGCAGGAGTCTTCTCCAGCACCATAGTTCAAAGGCCTCAATTCTTTGTCGCTCAGCCTTTTTTATGGTCCAATTTTCACATCCATACATTGCAACTGGGAAAACCATGGCCTTGACTATACGTACTTTTGTTGGCAGGGTGATGTCTCTGCTTTTTAGTATGCTGTCTAGATTTGCCATAGCTTTCCTCCCCAGGAGCAAGCGTCTTTTAATTTCTTGGCTGCAGTCCCCATCTGCGGTGATCTTGGAGCCCAGGAAAATAAAATCTCTCACTACCTCCATTTCTTCGCCATCTATTTGCCAGGAATTGAGAGGGCCAGATGCCATGATCTTGGTTTTCTTAATGTTGAGTTTCAAGCCAACTTTTGCACTCTCCTTCTTCACCCGCATCAAGAGGCTCTTTAGTTCCTCTTCACTTTCTGCCATTAGAGTGGTATCGTCTGCATATCTTAGGTTGTTGATATTTCTCCCGGCAATCTTAATTCCAACTTTTGATTCATCTAGCCCTGCCTTTCTCATGATGTGCTCTGCATATAAGTTAAATAGGCAGGGCGACAGTATACAGCCTTGCTGGACTCCTTTCCCAATTTTGAACCAATCAGTGGTTCCGTGTCCAGTTCTCACTGTTGCTTCTTGACCCGCATATAGGTTTCTCAAGAGACAAATAAGATGGCCTGGTACTCCCATCTCTTTAAGAACTTGCCACAATTTGTTGTGATCCACACAATCAAAGGCTTTAGCATAGTCAATGAAGCAGAAGTAGATGTTTTTCTGGAACTCCCTAGCTTTCTCCATGTTCCAGCGTATGTTGGCAATTTGATCTCTAGTTCCTCTGCCTCTTCGAAATCCTGCCTGTACTTCTGGTAGTTCT
This sequence comes from Protobothrops mucrosquamatus, assembly GCF_001527695.2. Lineage (NCBI taxonomy): Eukaryota > Metazoa > Chordata > Lepidosauria > Squamata > Viperidae > Protobothrops > Protobothrops mucrosquamatus. The sequence continues at coordinate 44,468 of NW_015392163.1, read as the reverse complement.
CGATCCACATACTGCTGGAGTCTAGCTTGTAGGATTTTAAGCATAACTTTACTAGCATGTGAAATGAGTGCAATGGTGCGATAGCTTGAACATTCTTTGGCATTGCCTTTCTTTGGAATTGGAATGTAAACTGACCTTTTCCAATTCTGTGGCCACTGTTGAGTTTTCCAAATTTGCTGGCAAATTGAGTGTAGCACTTTTACTGCATCGTCTTTTAAGATTTTGAATAGCTCAGCTAGAATACTGTCACCTCCACTAGCTTTGTTGTTGCTCAGCTTTCCTAAGGCCCATTTCACTTCACATTCTAGGATGTCTGGCTCGAGGTCAGTGACCACCCCATCGTGGTTATCAGGGACGCTAAGCTCGTTCTTGTATAGTTCTTCTGTGTAATTTTGCCACCTCTTCTTAATCTCTTCTGCCTCTGTTAGGTCCCTGCCATTTTGGTCCTTTATCATGCCCATCTTTGCATGAAACGNAAGCTTCCTCAGACAGCCATTTTGCTTTCTTGCATTTCTTTTTCTTTGGGATGGTTTTAGTTGCTACCTCTTGTACAATGTTGCGAACCTCCGTCCATAGTTCTTCAGGCACTCTGTCTATCAGATCTAATTCCTTAAATCTATTTGTCACCTCTACTGTATATTCATCAGGAATATGATTTAGTTCATACCTGAGTGGGTATGAAAAGGGGAAAAAAACCTAAGTCAACAGTTTCTTGACTACAAGACAGGAAAATAAACTGGCAAATTTGATCCAATCTCATGACGTTCTAATCTTCCTAAAATGGCTCCAGGATAGCTTGTTGGAAATTTTGGTTCACTGTATATCCTACAAAAATGAAACAAAATATGTGCAGGTGCACAAGAACTGACAAATATTAAGGGACAATCAAGTTACTGTAATATAATGAAAATGTAAGTTATAGGCATGGATTATTCTGAATGAGGAGTTATTTTAAACAGGATATTTGAAATTACAAAAGATTCCATGTGTCCAAGATTAATAGAAAACACTTCATAGCCTAGTCCAGGGGTGTCAAACTGCCGGCCCACGGGCCAGATGCATCATAGCAAAACCGTGCCCACCCCATTGCCAGCAATGGCAAAAAAGTCGCAATACATCACGTGACGTTGCGAGTTTGACACCCCTGGCCTAGTCTAACTACAATTGTTTATAATAAAGCATAAAAAATGGAGTTGTACAATAGCCAAAACTTAGCAATATACAGTTTGAGGTTTTCATGTATCCGCAAGTTACTAGCCTATTATAGTGTTTATAACTTCATCCTATGAAGAAAATCAGACTACCATAGCTTTGCGAGTTTGAAAAGCCAGACTCCTAATATCCAAGAGTTCTGGAAGTAAAAGAAATTAGGACCTGCCTAGTTCAATGATTTGCCATGAACTCATCAAGCAGCCACTAGCAGGAAGGGCTTTTCCAGTCACACTTACCAAAGCTTGGCTGCTATGATCATCACTAAATATATTGAGAAAAATCGAAGCACTAAGGCACCACCATACAAAAATGAAAAAAAAAACCCGTGATGTTCATCAACGGGGGCAACTGAGACAGCAAGCCCTCGGTGGGCAAAGTCTTAATGCTGTCGTCGACAGGAGGTACCTACAATAATACTAGCTGATCCTTGCGGCACGGAAGAAAAAACAGGAGCACCACTGCCCTCACCGGCCTGGCTTTTCTTTCTTCCTAGAAATAAATGCAGCTACCCATCTGTCTCTCGACCTTCCCTCTAACCTTTCTGGATGCGGAGCTGCGCGGCAGACGCTTTCTTGCTGGAGCCTTTGGTGCCGCCAGCCGATTCCTCCTCCTTCTTCTGCTGTTTCAGCGAGAATAGCTTGATCATATTGGCTGGCTCCTGGTGGCTTGGCTAACTGTTCTTTGGCCCTTCCGGCCCCGACCTCGACCTCTCCCAGTGGTTACCGCAGCCAGGCCCAACACAATACTGCCCGGCTCTTGAGAAAAGAGAGGGAGCGAAGGGGGGGGCAGCGACTCCCGCGGCCTGGCCTCGCTTGGCCGGCCGAGAGAGACGGGACGATGACGGCGAGGAGGCCGAGCAAGGGAAAGGACCAAGCAACCGGGGGAGTTCCACCTCAGAGCGGCGCCGCCGCTTCTCCTATTGCTTACTCCGTGTGTAAGTCTGAATGCAACGCACAGCCTCCTTCGGCCCTTCCCGGAAGAACGTCGACAACTTCCGCCATACAAGCTCCGCCTACTTGCCAACTCTCCGAAAGGACTTGGCTGCTTTCGGTGGAGACAAGCGACGCTTACAGAAGCTCTCGGCCTTTCCAGTGCAGGGCTCGGTCCTCCTTGACGAGTCAAAGGAGCTCTAGGGGCTTTCCGATTCGGCTTTGTTTTCGGTTCCGGCTGACGGATCTGTGGCAGGAATTTCCGGCTCTCAAGTTAGAATTCTGGGACTCCCAAGAGTTACAGGCGTCATAGCACTTTTCCAAGATGTCAGCTTCCCAATTGAATATGGCAATATGCAGGGCAAGCAATGTGGAGAAAAAAAAATATCGAAGTTTCATTTCAGTGTAGTTGTTTAAAATCTCGTCTCAGTAAATGTCCTATGAATTCTGGAAGAGGAGTAAAGATACTTCTCTGAGCCCCCTTTCGCACTGGGCGTTTGCCCCCGCATAACAAAGGCGTCCACGTGCATAACTGAAATAAGGGCTTGCGGGGAAACCTCTTGCTTTGTCTCTTTACATTCAATGTGCTCACGCCGCAGTTACCAGAAAATGTTTCTGTTTCAACCAGATAAACATTTGGATCTGGCAGACGCAGCGGAAATAGTTTCCACAGAAATCCGTGTACAGGTTTCGCTTTTCTGCAAATCAGCTTCCCCAATTAAACAAAACAATGTTATGGCGGGTACTTAAGTTATGCGGACGTCCATGAGCGTCCACTAGTTCAAATATATTTAAATAGCTTTATTTTCAAGGCTTTTTCTGCTGCTTTCTTGCAATTTCTACATGTCTTCAACAGCAATAATGAGCCTTCCACTATTAGTGTAAGCATTTCGGAACTACTGTACTTTATATACATACTTTTTGCGGTTGCATATTGCTCAGCTCGAACAGGGAATGAACTTTTGGAAACAACCACATGCAATGCCCTGCTTTCTTTTGCAGAAAGTTGCAGTTCTGAGGTGTTTCTTTCGTTTGTGTTCATTCGGTGCCCCAGCTACATGGCAGTATATAGCCAACCTTAACTGCTCTTGGCGCCAATCAAGTATAATTGATTAGTACCATACCTTCCTTGAAAAATCACTACTGTGGGATCATCCCAGGATTGTAGGTTGGACTCTGAAGTGGCAAAAATATCCCAGAAGGCAATGGGAAACTAATTTTGTACACTTGCCAAGAAAACTACAGTACAAATCTCCTTTTGACTTGACCAAGAATTATTACTCATTCAGGGCTTAATTATTCTGATGACCCACTACAGGTAGTCCTTGATTTATGACAATTGGGACCATAAATTATGTTGCTAAGTATGGCATTTGTAAAGTGAGGGGGTGCCTGATTTTATTACCTTTTTCACCAGGTGTCGGAATCAGAGACCAGTCATAGCAGGATGCCAATATATCTCTCACTGCCTTTCGCAGCGTTTATTGCTTTATACAGTTTTCCAAGCAGCAAAAGATAACATAGCAACAGCATAGCAACGGCATTTTTATTGGTAGATTCTCCTTGTCAATCCTTAAGAATATATCAGCCAGGGGCACCAACCAGGGGCAGTTTTCTGCTACATCCTGTTGGTGTGAATGAGATGAAATCATGTGAACCAGGTGAAATCATGTACCAGCCTGGGGTAGTTTCCTACATCACCATGGCAATATGAACGGGGTGAGATCATGTATTTGAGCTGAGGCAGTATGCTGCACACGAACTTTACATGACCTCTATCCCTACATCTCACTCTTTTTTGTTTTGTTAGACGAAACATCGTCGTAAGAGGGGTTAGTAAAAGTTTGGGTGGGATGACAGCTGCTGTTGCCAAAGGGCAACTGTTAATAATCAAACAAAAGCAAATGATGGCTAAGGAATTTGCAGTTAAAACCGCAAAAATGGCAGCGCATAAGTTCTCGGGGGTTTGTTCTACTTGCTGCTGCTGCAGCACTGCCTGTGCTTTGGCGGTCAGGTTCTTCACATCTCCCCACGTCACTGGCCGACTGGTCGCTGTGCCATCTGTAGAGTCACCCTTGCCATTTCTGCGACTGGATCCAGGGACTGGTGGCACGACATCCTTGGCTGCGCGGACGCAACGCGCTGGAATCCACAAAGGTCCTGTAGGAGCAAGCACAGCAGCATAGCCTCGCCCCCAAGTGATCAGAGGGACCAGTCCCAACCATGTTTTGTCTGGTAATGCCTGATAATATACCAGAGGCGGAGGCAAGCTTGTTTTCTGTTGAAAGTGTCTCTGATAAGCGGTGGAATTTTGAATGGAAACATTCAATTGGTTTAATGTAAATAATACTTTTTTAACCTGTTGTGTTACCCACGACAAATTGGGTACCCTAGAGCCCTCCTTTTTTATTTGTTTGTGGAGGCAGTCCTTAAAGGACCGATTAGCACATTCCATGATGGCTTGACCCGTGAAATTATAGGGGAGACGATGAGTAAGAACAATATTCCAGGTTGTACAAAATTGCAAAAAGGCCATTGAAGAATAGGCTGGCCCGTTATCAGTTTTTAAAGAAGAGGCCCAAGGCTGTAATGGCCAAAAAAAGATGAGAAATAACATGATTAGCTGTTTCCCCTCGTTGAGGTGTGGCCCAAATTGCTCCTGAATAGGTATCAATAGATAAATGAATATACTTCCAAGGAGCCAAAGAGGGAACATGGGTAACATCCATTTGCCATAGTTGATTGGAGGTGAAACCACGGGGATTAACTCCCGTGTCCCCCAAAGGAGATGCCCCAGAACATTGGGGACAGGATGAAACAATCTGCTTGGCTTGGTCGAGTGGAATATGACAAGCTTGTGCCAGCCCCCTAGCATTTTGATGAAAAAAGAGTGACTGAAAAAAGGGTCTGAAAACAAAGTGGGTAAGACGTGAACTGCAGTGTCAGCATGACTATTGCCTTCAGAAAGAGGCTCAGGAAGGGAGGAGTGACTGCGTATATGAGAAACAAAGTATAAGTGCTTTCGATCTTGTAGCAGCTGCTGCAAAGTTAAAAACAAAGCCATGAGATTGGGGTCAATCCTGGGTGTGATGTAAGCACCTGGAAGATTAAAAATAAGTTGACACACATACTGAGAGTCAGAGATTAAATTAAAAGGCTGTTGAGAAAAGGTGTGAAAGGCTAAAATAGCAGCAGATAATTCTGAGCGTTGCGGTGAAGATTGCACTGCAGTGTAGGACACTTTCCAGGTATCATGAGAATCCTTATAAGCAATTGCTCCTCTCATTCGCCCTCCATCAGAAAAAACAGTAGGAGCTTGCGACAATGGAGAAGGAGAAAGTGGGCGGACAGGAAAGGAAGAAGTCATTAAACAAGCAAGCCGAGGATCCTTAGGCAAATGATATGAAATACAACCAACATAGTCAGTTAAAGCAGGGCTTTTCAACCGGTGGTACGCGTACCACTTGTGGTACATTAATGAGTGGCAGGTGGTACGCAGCCCTGCCTAGCCAAGTGTAGTGGGGGAGGGAAAGAGCCAGCACAGGCAAGGACTTACAGTGAGAGAGTCCTCTGGAGCTGCAAAGGCCCCAGGCTCACTTCTGGCTCACCCTCCCCCATGAGAAAGGAGGGGGGCGGAGACAGGAGAGCCTATAAAAGGAGGCAGTTTGGGCAGGAGAGGGAGAGAGAAAGAGAAAAAAAGCAGCAGCCTTGGGAGGAGGCAGAGTCAGCTGCACCGAAGGGGAAGAAGAAGGAGGAGGAGGGTAGGGGGAGAGGAGATCAAGCAGGCTGGCCATGAGCTGATCT
>NW_015392163.1:33001-34734 GCF_001527695.2 Protobothrops mucrosquamatus | reverse complement strand
TCCAAATATAAATCACATGACCCTGGGCATGCTGCAATGGTCATAAGTGTGAAAAATGGTCATAAGTCATTTCAGTGCAATTGCAACTTTGAACAGGTTTTTTTTTTGGTCATCAAGTTTTTGACACCTTGCTAGGTGGTACTCGAATATTGCCATATCCTAAAAGTGGTACAATCGGTAAAAAGGTTGAAAAGCCCTGAGTTAAAGCACACTGAAGAGATAAGTTATTCTGAAAATAAAATTGAAAATCAGATTTAGGGAGAGGAAGAACAATATTCATTAAATCAGGCCCATTTCTACGGCAAGCTCGAGTGCGTCCTAAGGTCATTATTTCAGCAACAGCCTGGATAAATGGTAAAACATTTTGGGATGGGGTAAATAAAGCCATTCAATACAATATACTTTTTGCGCTTCTAATACAGCTAATACTCCTGTAGGTAGTTTACTAGTAGGAAATATCAAAAGGGTTAACTGACAATTTTTATGTGGAATTCGGTCCACAAATTGAGTACTCAAGATGCCATTAATTTGCTCCACCGTGGCAAGTGCTGCAGGTTGAACTAAAATGAGATCTCCAGGTTGTTTTCCTTTGGTCAATAAATCAAATAATGGACTAAGTAAATGTGTAGGCAAAGAAAAATATGGGCGAACCCAATTGAGGGTGCCCAGCAATTGCTGCAAATTGACCAACAAAATAACTTTGGATATGCTCAAGTGAGGAAAAGCTGGAGCAGAATAAGATTGCAACATTTTATGCCCTAAATAAAGATAGGGAGAATGCAACTGTATTTTTTCCGGGGCAACCTGCAATCCATAGAGACCTAAATAATTTTGTATTTTGGAAAGCCAATTAGGTTGTATCTTTGGTGCTCCAATTAAAATATCCATATAATGATATACCAAAGCCAATGGATGATGTTTACGAAAAGGGGCTAATGCTGTAGCGACATAAAACTGACATAATGTGGGACTGTTCAGCATTCCCTGTGGCAAAACTGTCCAGTGATAACGTTTATTAGGTTCTGAATGGTTCACTGCAGGCACAGTAAATGCAAACTTTTCCTGATCGGGGGCATAGGGGAATAGAAAAAAAACAATCCTTTAAGTCAATTACCATTACTTCATGATCTTGAGGAATCAAATTAGGGTTAGGCATCCTGCACTGCAAAGGACCCATAGGTTGAATACAGGCATTAATGGCCCTAAGGTCGCACAATAAGCGCCACCTGCCACTTTTATTTTTTATGACAAAAACGGGTATTCCACGGAGTAGTGGAAGGCACAACATGACCAACAAGCAGCTGATCGTTAACAAGCTGTTGGAGAGCCATCAATTTTTCATGTGACATGGGCCATTGATCAATCCACACCGGCTCTTTAACCAGCCAAGTCAAAGGGAGGGCAGTAATCTCAGTCTTCCAAAGTGAAGGTGGCACACAATTTAGTGAGTAGGTCACGTCCCCAAAGGCTGACATGAATATCCAATATAAATTGGCGGACCTGAATAACCAAACCTGAGTTAGGCAAATGGGAGGGAGGAGTGAACGTCTCGGCGGCACGACGTATTCCTTGGGGGCTCCCTAGGAATCGTTGCTTTTCAGCTGTTTGGGGAGGTCTGCCTAGTCCTAGACAGACCAGAGCTGTTCTGTAGGGACAGTGAAGAAGGGAAGGATAGTTTGGCAGCACAGGAGGGATCGCAATCTCCTGGAGAGCCGAACGGAAGCTTCCCAGAC
>NW_015392163.1:26476-28763 GCF_001527695.2 Protobothrops mucrosquamatus | reverse complement strand
GGAGGGCTGCAGGGATCACAGAGGAGGAGAGGACGGGGGGGGGATCAGCTGCCGTGGGAAGAGAGGAAAAAGCTCTGAGCGAGCAAAGTTGTCTTTAGCCATCGAGGAAAAGCGGAGGGCACCAACCACACCGCAGGGCAAGAAGTAAAGGATGGAAGAGAGGAGGGGGCTCAGAGTTGGGGGGATGCGCGCACAGGGCGGTAGGGGGATAGGAGGAAGCCGGGCTTCGATAACTGGCCACTTGCCAGAAATCACGATCCCCCTGAGGGAGCGATGCTTCTCTGAGCCAGAATGAAACCGAACGTCCTTCAGAGAACTCCGGGCCTGCCTGAATGAAGATCAACGGCTTTCCCTTCCGCTTGGCTCTGCTGGGCCCGCACGGAATCCGGGGCTCTCTGACAGGGCAGGACTCGGCAGGGGTAGGTGGGGGAACAGCGGGCAGGAGAATCGGTGGCAGGAGGGGAAGGGCTGTTCTGCGGGGCTGCCTCTCACCTCTTCAGGCAAAGACTACTGGAACTGCGGCTGCTTTGGCTGCCCAACAGGCGGGCGGTCTCGGAAGGGTCACAAACTCCTCCCCCTGCAGGCAGTCCTCTGCTTCCCACCCCCCAGACTTGCCGTTCCCATCTAGCGCAGGTGATTCCCACTGAGCCTGCCAGAACTAGCGATCGGGGCAGCGGAGGAAGTTTCTGACTCCGGTTAGCACCACTCGGTGCCTTCCTGCACCTGGGAAGCATTCGGACTAAGCCGACCTTCTGTGGTTTGTGGGGCAAAGCCGAGCAATATCGCGCCGACTACTCTGCAGAATACGAGGAGAGACCAGCTCGGCTGCGAAAAGGCTTCCCTGGAAAAAGTGCTCCTGTTTGATTCAGCTGAAGGACATCCGGGTCAGCACGGAGAGCCTTTAAAGCCATTCCCCGATCCCGAGGTGGATGCAAAAGAACACCGCCGTGTATCTTAGACTAAGTTCCTAAGACCATCGGAAATATGTGTTTTCTGACGGTCTTAGGCGACCCCTGTGAAAAGGTCGTTCGACCCCCAAAAGGGTCGCGACCCACAGGTTGAGAACCGCTGGTGTAGAAGGAAGACAGTGAAAGTATGAGTTCTTAGAGGGAGATTTATCTTAAAAATTGGCAATCTTGTGCAGGATCTGAGGTGTGGCTTGGTAACAAATGTAAGAGACCAGAAGTTGCCTTTGAGCTTTACATTTTTATTCAGCTGAACAAAGACGGGCCCCTCTAAAAGAGAGGAAGCCCTGAATGACAAGAAATCCTTGTATTTATACTTTTTGATTACATAAGCAATCCACCCAGCAAAGCTAGCACACATAACATAAAGAATTCACCCAGAAAGGCTGGCACACTATAGATAAGATAAGAGAAAACAGAAATAGCTAAAGATGTTCTTTTTGGGTGTTTGCCTAAGAACACTGAGTGTTTTTCAGGTGTCTTGGGACATTGGGTGTTTCCCTGGGTGACCTTTCATGACTCTGCATCCATGACTCTGCAAGTACCCAGAGATAGTGGGGCCATCTGCACGTATGCACAATCTATGCTTTCTCCTGATTCCTGGTCAACATAATTCCCCCTTTCATACTTTGAGCAGTGCACAGAAGTATGATCATTAAAGACACAGGATAAGCCTCTGCAGTATGTGAGCCACAACGTTTAGGACAGGCGGAGGTAATTAAGGGCAGGCAGTGAATAAAGCAACAGAAAAATATAACCAGGAAAAGCACAATGAAGAGTTCTTTAAGCCATCCCCATCCTGGGAGCCAACTGGTAAGCAATGAAAATATGCCAGAGAATATACCACTGAAAATACCCCATGTAGCACCAGTGGGAATTTCTGCATCTTTAGGCCTATTTTAATTCCTTCTTCCATAAGATAAATGGTGTGACTGATATTGACCTGATAATCAGTAATAAAGGTGCAACAATGAGAGTGAATTAAAGCAGGGCTTTTCAACCGGTGGTACACGTACCACTTGTGGTACGTTAATGAGTGGCAGGTGGTGCGCAGCCCTGCCTAGCCAAGTGTAGTGGGGGAGGGAAAGAGCCAGCACAGACAAGGACTTACAGTGAGAGAGTCCTCTGGAGCTGCAAAGGCCCCAGGCTCACTTCTGGCTCACCCTCCCCCATGAGAAAGGAGGGGGGCAGAGACAGGAGAGCCTATAAAAGGAGGCAGTTTGGGCAGGAGAGGGAGAGAGAGAGAGAAAAAAAGCAGCAGCCTTGGGAGGAGGCAGAGTCAGCTGCACCGAAGGGGAAGAAGAAGGAGGGGGAGGGGGAGG
>NW_015392163.1:21743-24003 GCF_001527695.2 Protobothrops mucrosquamatus | reverse complement strand
GTTGCCAAGCATCCAAATATAAATCACATGACCCTGGGCATGCTGCAATGGTCATAAGTGTGAAAAATGGTCATAAGTCATTTCAGTGCAATTGCAACTTTGAACAGGTTTTTTTTTTGGTCATCAAGTTTTTGACACCTTGCTAGGTGGTACTCGAATATTGCCATATCCTAAAAGTGGTACAATCAGTAAAAAGGTTGAAAAGCCCTGAATTAAGGCACACACTCCACCTTTTGCCACCAGGACCATATCCAAGGCTTGGCGATTTTGTAACACCACTTCTCTTATTTCCCCCTCTTCCTTATTAAGTTCTGTAAATGCTTGTATGGTATGGTTAAACATTTCCTCAGTCCAGTCTCCTAATTCTATAGTGGATTTATAATTTAAACCAACTCCTATAGCTGGGATTATTGTTCTTGCAATGGCATTTCCCAGGCCATGAGCTATAGGATGGTGTTTGATATGTTTCTCATGCTCGGTGTGCTCCCCATCCTGTCGGTTTTGTATGTGGAAGTTCCAGTCACTGTGTTGGATGATGCGGACTGAGGGAAAGATGATCCCCACGGTACATGTTCCTGACCAGTAAGCTGGCAGGGACTTGTAAGCAAACTGAAGTATCATGTTTCCCTCTGATACTTCCAGATCTAGGTTAATGCTTTCAAGTACCGTAACTGAACAGTCTTGACAATGTACATGTGTACACAACCAAACATCCATTATAACATGCCTAGGGGCAGCCCTGTATTTACCCTGCATATGTTTTCCCTTGGCTCGGGCGTGGGCTTTGACCGGGGTCTCTGTGCCTTCTCGTATCATCTGCTTGTTGTATCTTACGCATCTGGGGCTTCTGTGGGGGTTCCCAGCAGTGTGTTATTGCATTCTGCACCTTGTCGTAGATTTCAGTACAAATATAGTCTTTTATAAGAAATTCAGCCATGGCCTTGTAACCCCAATGAGTACTGGCATGCAATTCTCTCAAGAGGGCCCATAATTTATGCTCAGGGAGAAGGTGTTTCCCATCCTTCTCCAACCAATTTCCTTGTTTAACAGCATTCATTTTATAAGCTCTGTGCCTATTCTGAGAGGTGTATGTCAGAGCCGGTACAGGCAAATACGAAGGTATGGGTGCACAAACATACCAAAGGGACAGGGGACCTGAAGCGGCAGACTTTGCGGTGTGGTCAGCCAAGGCATTTCCATTTCCATGTTTAGTATCATCCTTGCTGTTAAGTCCGGATAATAATGGCGCTTGAAGCAATGCATTTCTAAACATGTCTTTATTCTCTGACTACAGTCAACGAACAACCCGAGCAGAGGCACGCAGGCCTCTATTTATACCCTCTGATCCCCGGGCAATTTCAACCAATCACAGGCAGTCTTTTCCCACCTTGCGCATGCGCGCAAGGCCGGCGCCGCTCAGTCTGGTCCCGGGCAGCTTTTGCAAATGCCCGGGACTCTTGCATCGTCCCGAGCCTGCTTTTGCAGGCTCAGGACACAACACCCCTCCCCCTTAGATAAAGTAATGCAGCGCCCAACATGGACGCCACCTTTGGTGGATCCTTTGTTCACGTACTGTTACAATAAATGTACATAGTGTAAGAGGTATGGTTCCGTTCTGTCTTTTCTGAGAACCAATGCCCCCAATCCAGTTTCCAAAGAGCTAATCAGTCTGGACCTCATTTTAAGGTTCCTAAACTCTTGCTCACCTCACGTAATCTGCAAGGTATTTAGGAGGGCCTTTTACCCGTAGCGACCTTCTCGGACCTGGAGAACTTGCATTGTTTTCCCCATTGCTTTCAACACTAGGTGAATTACCCTGTGGTTGTCTAGTGACTGCTGCCTGGCTTCCCTGCCCGCCTCCAAGGCTCAGGAAGTCAGGACTCTGCTGTTCACTATACCTGGTTGACCTACCTCTTGGGGAGTTTTCGGAGCCCTCTGAGCTCATGTCAGTGTTCCCTGAAGGTGTGTAATTTCCCTGGCTCCTTTCTGTAGTGATAGGGTCTAAGGATACCTCCCTATTAGCTCTAATGCGTGGGGACATCCTTCTATGAGCCATTGCTGAAAAGGGCGTGTCCCCACCCCGGGGTGCCTGCTCTCTTGAATATTGTGAGTTGTTAGTATGCTCCCAGTTAGTCTCCTTGTCTGGAGTATTGTTGCTGAATTGTGGGTAGTTAGTATACCTCCGGTGTGACTCCCAGGCTGGAGTGAATGTGGGGGTGTCTGTTTGCCCTCTGCCCCATGAATTCCTATTTGGAGCACT